>NC_089804.1:14698324-14925824 GCF_029633855.1 Hoplias malabaricus
AAAAGTCAGTGATGTTGGTTGAAAACCTTCTGCTTTATGGATCACAGTGTGTTTTTCGTACCATCTTGCAAAGGTGCTGGTTTTAATTAAGCAATGTGCACTGTGGATGGTGTGGTGTGACCACCATGGCAGCCGATGTGGCTCAGGCTCGGGGCTCTGCCACTCATTGGGGGTTATGTGTGTCCCCGTGGCTTTTGGCCTTATTGCTGTAGAAAGCCGCAAAAAATGTGCGCGCCCCAGTAGAGCTCCCGTTAATCATTTTTTTGTTAGTGAGGTGAGTGATGGATGTGGTTTTCCATGCAGTGTGCAAGGTTTGCTTCACTATGCTCGAGTTCACATGCAGGCATGCGCTATGATCCGAGGCTCCACAGCAGCAGCCTCTGCCTGGTCTCTGTAGCACATGTGCCAAACCCTCCATCAGCATCTCAACACTTAGAGAACACCATGCACCAGCATGTGATTAACCCCTTGGCTTGTTACATCCTAAAGCTGGAGTTGTCTTACCAAACACACCTCAATAAACTAATTTGGACGTCACTGTTTTAAGGCTTTTTATGCCATAACTTTGAGGGGGGCTATGTTACAAACGGACTTACAAGCTAAATCTTTGGCCCTGTCAGGATTACTCATCAAATCTGTGCTTGGATTCATGTAGCCTTATCATCACTACCTCTCCACTATTATTCCTCCCTGTGCACTGAAGGAGCCTGCCTGCTTATCGCACCCATCAAGCCATGGCTGTTTGTTACTGGGACCTTGAGGAGGCTTTTTCTGGGACACTTCATAATGCTTTGTTTATGATGCGTGTCTCCTGAAGGCAGCTTTGGCAAGGCCTCAGCAGCAGGCCAGATGAGGACAGCATGCCTCATTAAGGCACTCCATTCTATATGAAGCCCCCATCTGTGACGGTAGTCATCACACTTGATGCCACTGCCTGGTACAGTTCCAGAGAGACACCCGGAGCAAAGCCCTAAATGGGATCCGTCACAGCCCTCTGTTATGTTCAGATATTTTATCAAGAGCTGGTTCATGACTCCTGTCATTAGTACAAGGTTTTAAACCTTTTGTCAGAGAGTGAGGGGAGACGCACTGCTTCGCTTGGAGTTTAATTCAACTCCTTGCCAAGTGGGTCATCACTTACATTGTCCATTCTACAAAGTGCTCGATTCAAGTACGGTAAAATGCAGTGGTACACGGACACAATTACAACTTTGCCCTTATTCGCAAAGGGCTTTATTTATGAATGTTTTTTTTGCTTCTTTTTTATGTATTTGCCTTTTTTTCATACGCATGATAAACTCTGTGTTTGTTTGACGTGTACTAGGGACCATTGCCCCTGGTTTTTCTCTTAAGTCTGAAGGAACATAAAGTATCTGCCTTGTTTGCGGAATCACTGGAGTCAGTGGCATCCCAGCGGAGATGTCTTCTCTTGTCTTTTCCAGACGGGTCAGTGGGAAATGGCCTGTGGTTCGGAAAAGCCCTGTGCGTTCTCTGGTGTACCGTTTCCTATCGGCTCAGGTGCCAGAATGCCTAAAAGTGCTCCAGCAGGCTGAAAAAGCACGCCCAAACACCCCTTGCTAACCCACCCCCACTACCCCCAAACTATTTTTAGCTGTGTGACAGGGGCCCGCATGGGAGTCTTAATGATACAGTGTCTCCATCACCCTCCCCGCATTCAGATAGAGATTGTTTAAACAGTATCCTGGGCCGGGGACGGGTCCCATGACAACTCCACAAATATTTACCCTCCATGCGGTGTAATGGGCTTTTCTTTTGCAGATTACCTAGTCGATGTCTTTCTTTCACTCCCTCTTTTATTGTTGTTGTTGCCTCTGTCTTGGCATCTTTTGTTTGGTTTTGTTTTATGCCAAGCCCTCAAATAAGAGAGCGTGGAAGAACTTTAGATAATGAGGAGAGAGCTATACTTTGTTTTGTGCTGTCAGTCTCTGTATCAGGAGCATAACAAGTTCTGGGATCATTAAGAACTAAATACGAGTGGAATGTTCTAACTTAACAGGGATGTTTTCAGTTCACACAAGGTCTCAACATGGAGGAGCAGGTGTGGAAAACCACCAAGTTTTTTTTTTTTTGTTTTGTTTTTTTTTAATCCTGCAGGTTTCATCACAGATTCTTAGTCGCTATTACAACAGTGATTTTCAAAGTATTGATTTCATTGCACTCATTCCAGACACTGGGTTTTTAATGTGTGCTGTGTGCATCATAAATGTACCTGTGAGTGTTATAAAACAATGATTGCATTCACATGAACAAACAAGTAATTTTAGTTCATATTATGCAAGCCTGTCTTTTAACCGTGTGTTCAGCCGTTCACCAATGTGTTTTAGTGTTGTATAATGCCATAGGTATCAACAGACACTGATCAGCCATAACCTTTTTTCACATTCTGACCATACAGGTGCACCCATACGTTGTAGTTCTACAAGTACAGAGTGTAGTCCATCTGTTGCTCATACATTGTTAGTCTCCTTTCACATTATTCTTCAATGGTCAGGACCCCCACAGAGCAGGTAAGTTTTGGGTGTTGTGCTGGTGTAAGTGGATCAGACACAGCAGTGGCTGCTGGAGTGTTTAAACACTGTGTCCACTCTGTTAGACACACACAAGTGGGTATGTATGTAATTTTAATGTTGTGGCTGGTCCAAGTATATGAAGAGTAATAGCAGTTATGAGATTTAGCAGTATGCAGTATGTCTCTCCATGTGCTTGACCATATAATCTGTCTGTCATTCCTACACACTATATAACCCTCCTATACATTTAGGTTTAGGCTGCTGACACATGGTGGCCATCAGCCATGGCCTTGTAGACTATAGAAGCATGAAGTAGCTGACTGGCCTGCAGGTGTAAGGCTTGTAAAACAAACCCTTATCGTCTGTTGGAGTTTAGCTGTAACCGTAATTCTGTCACGGTTTCGACAATGTAAAAGTTAAAAACAAAAGTATCGTTTTAATATTTCGGTTTGTCTGTGTCCAACAGATGATGGTAAGATCTTCCATGGCAGTGGAGTTGGAGATCCATTTGGGCCACGCTGCTTTGAAGGAGACATCATGGGCTGTGGGATCATGTTCCCCCGTGATTATGAAGGTAAGATCTCTCACGAGATGCTTTTAAAGCAAAAAATGGGTGCGTGTATAGGGCTGTGTAATTGTTTGTGTCATTACAGTGTGCTTGCCTTAATTAGTACTGTGCTCAGGTTTGGGGTTCATTCCATACCGTGCTACATGCCAGCTGATAAAAGTTGTTGAAATGTGGCAGTTTCCCAGAATCAGATAAACTAGATTGGAACTAAACTGAATGTAGCAAATGTTAGCATTTCTCTGTGAAGTGTTCCTGTAGTCTGTGTTTAGTGTTGAGCTGATAAATATTTCTCCTTCAGATGAAGTCGATGATGGGGATGCAGTGGATGAACGGCCAAAGTCAGGCAGAGTCCAAAATTTTCTGTACTTGTATGATGAGGACGAGGAGGAAGAGGGTGATGATGCAGATCAAGAGCAGGACGGAAGAAAGGTTATGGTAAGCAGTTCTGACATTAACGCTTGAGTCTTGTCCTTGGGCCCCAGTGGAAGCGTAAACTAAGTTGAACTAGTTTAACCTGAGGATGTAGTGTAATTTGAGTAATTACTGATGAGATCATTGATTTTTTTTTTTTCTTTTAATCCAGTACAAGCTTGCAATGTCTGATTAGTAATAATTACAGGATGAATGATCTCCTGTAATTACACAAAACTCCCACAGTATACAAATCTTGTCCTAATTGATGTTGTTGTATTGTAATAACAAAACCTGGTAACAGACACGGCTATGCATCTGGTTGTTATTGTTATTGGGCTCAGATGTGTAAGACTAATGTGAACATCTGGGTTATAGAAGGTGTTACATAAATGTCAGGTATTTGTCCTGTATACATTATTACATACTTTTATCATAATTGTACAACTGTACAACCAAATTTGTACTCCACATTTAACATATAACCAACCAAGGGCACTTCAGTAATGAGTGCTGAGGGAGGAGAAAGCACTATTGCTTCAATCCACCCATCCCTATTTTTACCTGCTGCTCTAGTGGATTGAACTGGTGACTTTTATGCTGCGTTCAGGTGCTCATCGGAACGTTGTATATACCAGGTGTTTAAGTAGTAAATAGTTTGGTAAACAGTTTGGGTGTTTGGCTAAAGATCCGCCCACTGTATACAACATTCATTCATTATCTGTAAGTGCTTATCCAGTTCGCGGTGGGTCCAGAGCCTACCTGGAATCATTAAGCGCAAGGCGGAAACACACCCAGGAGGGGGTGCCAGTCCTTCACAGGGCAACACACACACTCACACTCACACCTACGGACACTTTTTTTTTTTTTTTGAGTCGCCAATCCACCCACCAGTGTGTGTTTTTGGACCGTGGGAGGAAACCAGAGCACACGGAGGAAACCCACGCAGACACTGGGAGAACACACCACACTCCTCACAGAGAGTCACCCGGAGGAAACCCACGCAGACACTGGGAGAACACACCACACTCCTCACAGACAGTCACCCGGAGGAAACCCATGCAGACACTGGGAGAACACACCACACTCCTCACAGACAGTCACCCGGAGGAAACCCACGCAGACACTGGGAGAACACACCACACTTCTCACAGAAAGTCACCCGGAGGAAACCCACGCAGACACTGGGAGAACACACCACACTCCTCACAGACAGTCACCCGGAGGAAACCCACGCAGACACTGGGAGAACACACCACACTCCTCACAGACAGTCACCCGGAGGAAACCCACACAGACACTGGGAGAACACACCACACTCCTCACAGACAGTCATCCAGAGGAAACCCACGCAGACACTGGGAGAACACACCACACTCCTCACAGACAGTCACCTGGAGGAAACCCACACAGACACAGAGAGAACACACCACACTCCTCACAGACAGTCACCCGGAGGAAACCCACACAGACACAGAGAGAACACACCACACTCCTCACAGACAGTCACCCGGAGGAAACCCACGCAGACACTGGGAGAACACACCACACTCCTCACAGACAGTCACCTGGAGGAAACCCACGCAGACACTGGGAGAACACACCACACTTCTCACAGACAGTCACCCGGAGGAAACCCACGCAGACACTGGGAGAACACACCACACTCCTCACAGAGTGTCACAAGGAGTCACTGGAACACAGCATTAGTTCAAAGCCTGCATCTCCAAGCTTAATGCCACACCTGTACCCCTTGGTCAGTCAGATACCACAACTTTCTTTACTGAAATTCGAAAGTAGCCTAAAGTAAGGAATGTTTTATGCCGCACTTGTGTATGTATATAAACACTTATTATCTTAATTCTGCACTTAATAGTGTTATTTCTATTACTTATTTACTTATTGTGTATGTAAAGCACGGTTTGAAGACATTTCACTACATTTGATGCATATGTATTATCAAGTGTTAAAATTGAAAGGCACTGTTATTGGCAGGATGATTAATTATTTATTGGTTAATTAATGACTTGTTGTTAGATTAATGGCATTCACTGTCAAGCTGGTAAACCTGCGTACACCTGCACACACGCACATGCACACGCAAACACTCTCAGACGAATGCTTGTCTTAAAAGCATTTGTTGCTGTAGCATTTGGCCCTTTGACAGACATCCCTGTGTTTTTTAGCTCTTGATGCCTGCGTGTGACACACACTCTTTCATCATCAAAAGCATTGGTGTTTTTAAAAGCATAATCATCTCATATTTCTCTTTTTTTATAACAACTGCTCACTGACAGGTTCTCATTTGTCACTGCGAAACCTCAAAGCCTTAATTTGACAGCTACATAAATTAATCGTCATGGTCTTTGTTAGATGATGAGGTTGGAGTTGGGTGCACACACATTTTTTTCGAGGCAGCAATGCTTTCCCTCAGCAAAAGGGCAGATCTTTATGTTCCAGCTTTCTGCACGTGCTCACTGGGTCCTTTTGATTTCCTTGAGTGTCAAAATGAAGCCAGGCCTATGTTATTGTAAAAGGATTTCAGCGCTGACTTGACACAATCTCTTGACCACAGAGCCTTTTAGCTTTGCCTACTGGGGATGGGTGATTGTGTGCCTTGCCACACTTTCACAAGAACATGGATGGGTGCATTGGGTTGCTCACTGTATTGCTTCTTGATGTTAAAAGGGAAGACAGGACTTGATTTGTGCATTTTTTTTATAGTTTTGCTTGCTTAATCTGTGTGCGTTACTTGTTAATACAATTAACACTACTGTATTTTATTGTTATCTGCATGCATACAGGCAAAAACAAATCATCAGCCTTGTTTGAAACATGTCTTGTAGTTGGATGAATATTAACCTTATAAAAGCAAACAAAAAAGATTAGCCTCTGTCCTCGGAGGAGACTTGATACTCCAAGTTTGAAAGGGCGATTTACATGATCTTATTGTGGCTCTCAGCAGTGTCAGCATAATTTTTTAAATCACTTTTTAGTTCCAAAAACCACCATTATGTTTATCTCAGATACATTTCATTTCCACACACTTGACCTTACTGAACTCAGGTACTGAATTGAGGCCAAATCTTCACTTAACTTTCTTCCATTTTCTATTCGACTGATATATTGTGTTTTTAATTAATTAATTTTATTTTATTTTTTGGAAGAGCTTGGGCCTGAGGCCCAGTAAATGCTATAATAATACACAGTCATGGCTGCTGTGTATCTTAGCACTCCTAAACAAACTTACATATTCACAAAATATTTCTGCAGTGTTTCATGATAAATCACAGTAGGTGCAGGCTGTTACCTCACAGTGGACTTTCTCAGTCCTGTTTTAGCTCTGCTAACTCACAATGAAACACTCAAGAACACTGTCTTCAGCAGCAATAGGAATTGAGGCTGCCACCTAAAATGAGTGTTAGTTATTTAGCTTTTACCCAGAGGTGTACAGAAGCATTCTGCAATTGAAGACAAAAGCGCTTGTGTAATTATTGTGTTTTTAATGCAGATATGACTTTATATTTTACAATTTTATCTTAATTTTTACTTTTTATTATTAACATGATGCTATTAAGGGCGGCACGGTGGCGCAGCAGGTTAGTGTCGCAGTCACACAGCTCCAGGGGCCTGGAGGTTGTGGGTTTGATTCCCGCTCCAGGTGACTGTCTGTGAGGAGTGTGGTGTGTTCTCCCAGTGTCTGTGTGGGTTTCCTCCGGGTGACTGTCTGTGAGGAGTGTGGTGTGTTCTCCTTGTGTCTGTGTGGGTTTCCTCTGGGTGACTGTCTGTGAGGAGTTTGGTGTGTTCTCCCAGTGTCTGCGTGGGTTTCCTCCAGGTGACTGTCTGTGAGGAGTGTGGTGTGTTCTCCCTGTGTCTGCGTGGGTTTCCTCTGGGTGCTCCTGTTTCCTCCCAGAGTCCAAAAAACACACATTGGTAGGTGGATTGGCGACTCAAAAGTGTCCGTAGGTGTCAGTGAATGTGTGAGTGTCTGTGTTGCCCTGTGAAGGACTGGTGCCCCCTCCAGGGTGTGTTCCCGCCTTGCGCCCAATGATTCCAGATAGGCTCTGGACCCACCGCGACCCTGAACTGGATAAGGGTTACAGATAATGAATGAATGAACGAATGAATGATGCTATTAACCATGATATTTTTTGCTAACTTGATGATTCCAGGCAGGCTCCTGACATGAGGGAATACTTCCTTACCGTCTCGCACAGCTTAGCAGCAGTTCAGTTATCACTCAGGCAAAACAGAGATCATTTTAATTTCATAGGACAATCACAAAGAAGTGAAGCTCTTCTGAGCTGTGAGATGATTGGTTTAGCTATATTAATTATGTTTAAACTGATTTTATTATTATGACTGAAAATGTTGACTCACTGTTGCCCCCTCTGCTTTCCTCATAGGTTTTCTTCACCCGGAATGGGAAGATAATCGGCAAGAGGGAAGTCGTAGTGCCAGCAGGAGGCTTCTACCCCACCATTGGCATGCTGAGCAGTGGAGAGAAGGTGAAGGTGGACCTGCACCCTCTCAGCGGCTGACGGACAGCAGGCACGGCTAATCCTGCGCTAGCCCCATATGCCACGTGGCAAGCCCCCGGGCTTTCAGATCATAACCGCAAAATCAGAATGGGGACCGCAAATCAATTTCACGTTTATTTATCATTATTCGTGGTTTAAAATAGACCTGGTCGAGGGGAATGGACATTTTCATATCAATGGCCATGACCCCCAAAACAACGTATGCATGGTTCTCACTTAAACACAGACAACAGATGCCTCTGATATCATCTTTAAATCTTTATCTCAACTCAGAGTTCTATGTTTTTTCATTATTTTTGCTGACTGTTCTTTATAAAACCAAACCCTATTTGTCTAACGAGAGAAATAACAGATTGTATGAAGACAGACTTTTTCTGTAAAATGCTAGATCATATGTTCCTATATATTTTTAATGTGCTTGTACATAATGTAAATTTATAAGTGGGCTGCTGTAGAAACAAACAAGATGCCACAGGAAGTAACAAAGAATCATTTCAGGAAAAAGATGAATGAATGGATGGATGGATGAATGAATGAATTAATGAATGCAAGGGGTGAAGGGGCAGGGGCTGGCATTTCAGTTTAAAATAGCATGCATTCAAGGGGCAGTCACGTCCCTGAGCATTGTCATCACACTCCTATTCCCTCTGTTCCACACTCCCCCGCCCCCTCAGCAGATCCTAAAGCTAGTGACATTTCCGTCCTTTTTTTTTGTGTTCTGTATTTCTGAATGTCAGAGTTAATCATGTGCCACTTCGTTATCTCTTCTTCCTGAAAACGAGGGCTAGGGCTAAAGCCAAGGAACGTCGTGTAGGAAACAGTGATGCGTGTGTTCAGTGGCTGCTACAAAACAAACAAAAACTAAAACCAAATTAATAGTAATAATAATAATACGACAAATCCAGGCAAGTGAGAGAAGGGACAGTACGGTTTATTTCTTTAGAAGGCTGGTGTATTCAGCGCACTTGCAACAAAGTACAAATCAATTTGAGCAGTTGTAAGCAAGTCTTAAGCTTTCCTCAGGTTTTCCCCCCACCCCCGATCATCCACTTCTCACTGTGATTACAATGGTCTTCATCTACACGCTCACTCGGTTACTTTATTTAAAACTGTATTCTCCATCTATGTGCTTTAATGTCAGCTAGTCCATTTCACTAATGCCACAAGCACTTTAGAGCAGGTCGGTTTAAAGCCGTGTGTCTAAGTACATGGAAGCGCGCTGGTACAGAACTGTGAATAGTATGTGTTTTTTTACCTTTACATACTCAGGAGTGCTGAAGAATGCTGGGAAATGTATAATAAAGGGTGGTGGTGACATCTGCACATTCTGTTCCAGCCATTTAGACCTACTCCATTTTCACCTTAAGACCAATCTGCAAATATTTTTTCATGTTGTTCAAAGCCAAATTTCTTATATTTTCTCAGATCAAGTCGGACACGTCAGCCCTCTCATCAAAAGGGAATATAATTTGGTGTCTCACATATCTGTTAAACGGTTACATTAAACTACATCTGTCTGGCAAAGCTTTGCGTCACTGTTGTGCTTCACGACTTTTTAAACGGTCGACATTAAAAGTAACGGCTCGTGTTTGAACTCCACGTTACGTGGAACGCTGCTGGCTTTAGTTTGATTGGGAAAAGCCGAAAATGCAACCACTTTCTAAGACTGAGTTTAGGAGGCGTTAAAATAATCTCTGCCAACTTCAAGCCTCCCAAAAAAGCCAGAAAGCGTGTATTCACCTAATACTGAAAGATTCGATGTGTAATACGAGTTGTTACGTTTATAATAAAGTAAAAATAAAGCCTGGGTCATTTACATATGTTTAAATATGGGCATTATGAGGGGAGGCCTTCTGTCAGTTCAGATTATGTAAGCAGTAGACAGCCAACTGCAGAAAACTTGAAATTCTTGTGCTTGAATGTGGCCGATTGGTGTGTTTAGTGAACGATGGACAATTGACTCGGTCACAAATGCTGCTGTGGGGTTTCTTGTTGATATAAAGGGCAAAATCTTTAATTGTAGCATGTGTTATTTTGGCAACATACTGCCTTATCTTCACTGTAACAGACAGCTATAATTTCCACGAGTCTTCGTCGTCCAGAATTTAAGCAAGATTCCATTTGATAATTATAACCCAATATCCATTTAGGAGGAGATTCATCAGACAGGAAAATGATGCACTATGTACAGAATGTGTGTAACCATACAGTGGATAGAGGGGTCAAATTCCAGAGAGTATTTGCAGCGCGAGCCGTGTTAGTTATGGCCGTCTCAGCACATTTTAGGAATGTGGGTCCGCTCATCTTCAAATCACGGTTTCCTGGAGAGATTTTTGCATAAATACTGTGTGTATTGTTGTGAAGTCGGGTGTAAAAAACAGTACAAAGAAAAATCTATTATATATTAAATATTTATTTCATAGTGTAGCTGGAAAGTTGGTCCACTCGTAAAAAATAGTAGGTGCAGTTATGTTAGAAAGCAACAAGTTCTACAAGAAAGCATAGAAATGTGCACATAAAATATTGCATGACAGCAGTGAAAGACCACTTATATTCAACAAAATACCTATGCAACAGAATGGAGGTGTAATTCTGAGGGAGAGAGAGAGAGATAATTAGTTTCTATCAATTGAAGGACTTTGCAATTCTATCTGGTGATAAACAAAATGAAACTTGCGTGTGAATCATGACGGAACAACACCGTGCATATCCGCGTTGACCGTCTTCTAAATATTTAATGCATTTTTAAAGTAAGACCACGCTGGACCATCTAAAACCAACTAATAGGTAACAAAATAAAAGCAGCTACAACACAGATCTTAGACTAGAATCCCATTAAAGTTGTATGAAATCTCCAGCTATGATATTAAAATGGAAGTAAAACCCACACACACATATATATTAACAAGTACCAAATGCATTAGTTTCCGGACCCTTGTGTTAAACTTGGTGGACAACCACGTGGTTATTGTTTTTTTGTTGTGTATGATGTCTTACATTCAGTTAGACAGGCACAAATGTAAAAGCTCAAGACGAAGAGTCTAACTGCGCTGCAGGCGAGACGGACCCACAGCTGACAGTTTCCCCAGACCCTAAAGTCAAAGCTTAGGATAAAAGAAATTTAATGGTGAATCACTGTTTGGTTTCACGTTTTTTTTTTTCTTTGTTCTGCATAAATCTACATAACTCTAGCTGTTTGCCCAGGACTGATTGCTCCTGCTGCTTATTGGTGACATTAGACTTATACCTCCAGTGCAATCTAAAGAAGCCTGGGAATTTTGGGGGGTGGGAACGTTAATCCATGTCAGGGAAAGTAGCTTAAATGTGCTTTGGACAAATAGATTTAGAAAATGTTGACTCCTTGTCAGTGGAATGATCTTGCTCTCTGATTGGAGTCCGACTTTCAATCTTCATCGTCATCATCATCGTCATAGTGACGATTCCTCCTGATCAGCTCCTCCACCGACTCGTCGGCTTGGTCTTCATCTCCTTCCCAGTACCCCACGTCCTGAGAGGATTTCTGCCTCTCAGATTCAGATCCAGAGCCTGGTCCTGAGTCGCTGATGGGAGAGGAAGGGGGCGTGATATCCAGAGAAGTGCTTTGGCATGTTAAAGAGGCGGGCTCATCCTCTTCCTGTTGGCCACCTTTCTCCACTGTGACATCCTCCTCTTCCTCTTCTTCTTCTTCTTGCTCCATTGTTTCCTCAGTGTCCCGGTCCTCCTCTCCTACTCCCTCCTCTTCCTGGGTGGGACTGACTAATTCACTCATAGTGTCTTCGGCACTCAGTGGCGTGGTCATTTCGTCCTCGGAACAGTGCTCCTCCTCCACGAGTCGTGTCTGTGCAGGGAATGTGTCGTTGGCCTGAATGACAGTTGCAGTGGTGGTGTTGGTGACTGAGAATGGCCGGCTACGTTCTTTGAGGGATGAGCTTCTGCAGACGCTCGACAGCTCTGCTTTCTCTGGATTGACTGGGGAGTAGTCGTCCTCCGGTGGCCATTTTGGGCGAATGGGACGGATGACGCCATCAACGGAGGCCTTAGACGGTGAGCCCACCTCACCTTCGTCTGTCCTTGGAGGCCAAGAAATCTTCAGCCGGCCGGTTTCCACAGGCTTCTCCATCCGCTCCGATGCAGACTGGGCCCGTGACTCTAAAGTTGCCGCTAGGACATTCACCTTTTCCAGGGGAGACTCCTCCACTGTGGGACTGGTGGTATTTTCCTTTGGGAGGTCCTTCACCTGTTCCTCGAAATCATCTCCGCGTGCTTCCCACAGCTCCTTATGAGGCCGAAGGCCAAAGCCCTCCTCATAGTTGCCCTTGGCCTTAAACAACTGGCAGAAGTGGGGCTTGCAATATACGTTGCTGTGCAGAGAGGCGTAGCTCCCAAGACTGACCAGAAGAGGGCATCAAAAGCATCGGTTGACATGAGTCGAGAAAGACAAGAAAAAAAAAAAAAAAAAAAAGATATTAATAAAAATCATATGCAGATGACACAGTCAGAAACAAAGACATCAAACATACTTCAGGTCACACACCTCAGTTTGGTGTTACAGTGGGCACAGCGGAAGCAAGTGTTGTGATAGACTTGTTGATTGGCTACAAGCCGCTCCAGGGGATACACAGTCTTCAGGCACATCACACAGGTCTCCCGCACAGGCAGGCGGAACTTCTAAAGACATATACAAAGTCATTTTATACAATTAAAAAAAACAATCCATCATAGAAAAACTCAAAACATTAATAAATATATAAAAAATAAACAGGAGACTGATGCAGTACGGTGAGTTGATAAATAATCAAAGTAAGAAATAACAGCTCACTTTTAAGGCTTTATTCTGGCCTTGGTCAGAAACTGGAGTAGTTGGAGTAGGACCTGATGAGAGAGAAAATCACCACTGAGCAATAGCAACTGGGGACCACAAGGGGGAGATATTGGGCTTGAAAAAAACCCTTGAACAGCATTTTTTAACGATTGTTCTTAAAATGGAGATTAATTTTGGGGGTAAATACTATATGTACGGGTAGTAGGGGCAGTTCTGGCCTAAATGTTAGACAGAAAGGTTGGTTCTTCTGAACAAGTGCCTCTGAGCAAGCCAATCCCCGGGCACAGGAGGAGTCAATCTCTCTAAGGGAATTAATAAAGTAAAAATAAAAAAAATTAAGGACAGACACTTGGAATCAGAACCCTCGAAAAATAGGAGCACTGAATTCTCCAAAAACATTCATGATTTTTGTTATGCACCAGTGCAGTGTGAACGGCATTTAACCCAGTGAACACAAACCCAAAGCAATGAGCAGCCAGCCTCAGAGCCCAGGGAGCATTTGGGCCGAAGGTCGAGGGGATTGAGCCAGTGACCCTCCAATCCACAGGTTCCCCACAAAACTAGGGTGACCAGACGTCCTCTTTCACCCGGACATGTCCTCTTTTTTAGACTTAATAAAGTGTCCGGGCGGAACTTCACAAACGTCCAGGATTTTGTTTTTCTACAGCTTAACATTGAACTTCGAGAAGTTTCCTTCACAAACTAGTCCCGCCCTCCCTTACTCCGTTGGGTTCACTTGAGTGAGAAGGGGGCGTGGTGAAGTAGTCTAAAATCTTCTGATTGGACGGTCTGACTGTAGAGCTACCGTTATTGGTCGATAACCTTCTCTGTAAACATTTAATTGGTCAGTCTGCAAGTCAGTAGTCCTTGTTTACCTCAGGCAAAGCTCATGTACCTACCCTCATCTCGAGCAGCTATGCCGGAACATAAATGTAATTTCTTAGGTGAATTAAAAAAAAATCCCATGTTTTGTGTAGCAAATAAAGGTGTAAAGGACCTAAAAGCACACTTAGGTTTAGCTAAGCATACAACCCCCCCACAACACTCTACATAATAACTGCCCCATACAAATACTATCTGTACAAATAATGCCCCACGATAACTGTACCATACTGAGGAAAACATATCACACACTGCATCTATAAGCGGTCTTTGAGGCCGCAACTACACTTTCCCTCACCGTTGCTGTCTGTCGATGAACCTTTTCTGCTGTTGGGCTCAGAGGTTGAAATCTGTTGGACAGAGAAATTTAGTAAAGCGCTAGTGCCCCCTACTGGCAAAACAATATATTCACACATCACATGCATATATATTAAGGCCTTTGAGAACTTACCGCATCCCCTGAGGCAGGAGGGACATTCTCCTTTTGTTTCACAATGGAGCTACACAGCTCCATTTCTAGTTCACTCTGCACATGAATAGAAACCGAAAAGAGTAGATGTTCAATAGGAAGAAATACACCAATGAGCAAGCCATTTCCCAGCACTGAGCTGTGTTTCATAAAGCATCGTATCCTACTAGACCTTCTTTCATGAAAATACACATTGTGTGCATATATACATCTATATATATAACCTTTGTATTATTATGCACTCTTTATTTTATTATTACACCCTTGTTATTTGGGTGGTGGATCATTTTTAGACAAAAGTAACAAGCCTTTGGGGTATAAGTATCAAACATGTAAGGTGGGCGTACCCTATGAACTAGAAACACGGTGTAGAGGTGAGTGTGTGGACAACGGTAAAGTGGAGACTCACAGGAGTTGAAGGAGGGATGTCTAGCTTGGACACTGCAGCCTGATAGAGCGCCATTCTGTCCCTGAGTGGAGTTGTCTCCACCATTGTGTCAAACGCCCCTGAGAGAGGGAGAGAGAAACAGTCAGTGGAACGGTAGCGAGTTACACAACTTCGGAGACAATGAGAAAGACCCGAGGTCGGGTCATGAATGAAAAACAGTCATTTCCTCTAAAAGCACTAGATAACTTAAAGCCTGCCATCAGCACTTTCCACTGCACTTTTGAACTCTGACTGAGAGGAAACTCGTAACTCAAGACTTGAATATTTCACCTTTGATCTGAGCCCTGAGATTCAGTACATAATGTTTTGGCATGTTTTGCTGTACCTTTGTCTCCGAATTCCATTTTCTCACTTCCTCCTGTTTTCACTTGCTCCCCAGATACCTACAAACACAAAAGAGAGTTAGATTAGCAGAGCGGTTCACAAAGTGAGGGGAAAGGGTGGCACAGCCAGGCACATGAATGAGATACATGTTACTGGTAATCATTTCAAGGTCATTTGTCAATTTAGTTTGTTTCGTTCAATAAGAATCTTGCTTAAATGGATTAGCACAACTGATAACAGACAGGACAAGGACTGTGTTTGATAAAGCTTTCGCAGTATTTGCAGTGGTATGAAAATGGGCCACTGTGAGAGAAGGCCACTGCATTGAGATGAACCACATATTAATATTTACCACAGAAAAAGCCATCCAAACTGAGCAGTCAGTAAACACAGGCCCCGAGTACCCAGAACACTGAAACATGGCGGCATGCACCGCAAAGCTTGATTTTTCTGTTCTTTTGTACGGCAAACATTTGAACATCTGCAACATTTGGGGTCAACGAAAACTTGTATGCACCAGCTATGACCAAGCACCTTGCGTGTACACTGTCTCAGCAGCATGGTGCAGGACACTGAATTCACTCTGACGACTCTGAGTTGAAAAAGCCTCTCTCCAAAAGTGGTGACACTGGCTCTGTTTTTTCCTGCTAGCCGCTTGCCCCCCACCCTCTGCTTTTAATAATCCATTAATGAGCTCAGAGCGCAGGAAGCATGGGCAGACACCACCGTCTGGCCACCCACACCACGGCCACTGCCAGAACCACCAACAATCCCGCTAAACCTCAGGCTGCCCCTACAGCTGGGCCTGCTGCGAGGACACCAGACAGGGCCTGAGGAGGAGGACACAGCTGCAGAAACCACAGGATTAGTCTGCTCTTTGGTTTGGCATAGGAGTCTAAAGTAAGATTATATGTTGTTGTGATGAATTATATACATCATGTATAGTGAAAATGTCCTCTGTGATCGTCACGTTGCCCACAATTATTTTTCCAATTGTTGTTTTAAGAGGAAAATAATGTACA
Organism: Hoplias malabaricus; assembly: GCF_029633855.1. Lineage (NCBI taxonomy): Eukaryota > Metazoa > Chordata > Actinopteri > Characiformes > Erythrinidae > Hoplias > Hoplias malabaricus. Next base: position 14,714,343 of record NC_089804.1, read on the forward strand.
AGGCAGGACCAGAGCTGGAAACCACTTTATGGAACAAATAGCTATATACATACACACACATATATATAATTAAATACATAAAATAAATACATTAAACACAATCTACAGCATGTTTTCTTCTAGTGTGCTGCTATAAATGAGACCTGTCCTACTAGAAATTAACTATGACACTTATGTCAAATTAAAATTGATGTTGATATTTAAACATTTATCTTCTTGCTCTACTCTTAATACAAGCAACCTATGAAAAGCCAGCGCTATTTTTTTAAAAGTTACATACACCAAGTCCTCAGTGATACTCAATACAAATTGCAGAACTGATAATCCGGGAATCTTAAAAATAATCTGCTTTTAATAATCAATTTAAACCAAAAAAGTATAGGAGACACCTATATATCACATGCAATTTAACTTGTTACAACAGACCCATTATCAATAAATCAATCCCCATTAATTGTGCTCACTGGCAATCAATTATTTAGAGTTCACAAGGTAACAAACAGCCTCTAACCTGACCACTGGCAACATCTGAAAGCACAGCTCAAATTACCAAAGTCTCAAGCAGGTATTACTCATCCAAAGCTCCACACCAGAGCTCTTAATTACGTCTTACCTATTAAATGAGACCTCAGTCCTGTTTGAATCTGACTCCTGGAGCCCCAAGCAGCCCTGCGTATGTGTATGTGTGTTTCTGTCCAAGTCTGACTATACTATCAGCCCCAGATTAGAGATGGGGAGCTTGTCTGTGTTTGGCAGGAGGATGGAAAGGGGGGTTGGGATGGGCCCGAGCAGCTGGTGCAGCCTTTAGCGACAGGGAGGGGGGTTAAAACTGTCTTGTTCCAGCCCTCTGTGGATTAGCCATCAGTTGGAGAGGCGGGGAGGCGAGCAGCTAGGCCTGCGGTTACAGTCTCCAGACTGAGCAGTGACACCGGGAGAGCAGGAGGCAAATGCAGCACAAAGGCCCCAAGGGGGGGGAGGCAGCACAGACAAAGGCCTCTTACACTAATCCAACATACAAAAGAGCTAGAGCATCAGAGACAGGCTGGCCGTGACTGCGTACAACAAGGGAACGAGGAAGTGAGCAGGCGAACATTCTCAGCTTCAGTCAAAAGCAGAAGAAACCATTCTCATAAACTACTCAACTACTCTTTAATTTGGTTTCCCATTATAAACAGTCTTTTGTGGACATTCTAGCAATGTTTTTCACTAAGGAAGTTACAGAAGCCTAAAGCAAGTACCCTTTTTCTGAAACAATTTATAATTCTGAACCTGAATTCTGGTTTCTCGCATGCAGTCAGGTAGCGACACTTTTAAGCGACCTCAGTTCCTACTTTATCATCACGTTTCTGAGTCACCAGCAATCAACAAAGTAGCAAATCAGTGCAGAGAATTACAGCCACTCGGCGAGCCTGTTCCTGGAGCATATGGCTGAAATCTAATCAGAAGTCCACCCCCAAAACCCCCTGCCCACTAAACTCATAATGACCGCTCTTTTTGGCAGCAAGTATGTCAGATCACGTCGATATCTTTACAACAGAAACAGGGATAAAAATTAAGAAGGAGTGATCAAATATCGTTTAGAGGAGGAGTTGTTTTTAAGTATATTTTTAATCCGGCTGCCATTTTAGTTTGCCAATACACTACAGATCTATTGTAGATAAGTTTAGAAGAATTATAGCATGCTACAAAACCTAAAGATTGTCGGTAATCTTTAAAACGACTTTCCTGTGTGGTTTCTGACAAAGTAAAGCATAAATATAATTGTTGCTAGCTCACATTTTGATTGTTTTAAAGCATCTGTATCCTCAATCTTTACTAATTTATAGTTTATATATAGCATCGCCAAATAGCAACCCTGACATGCTTTGAAGCATGTGCATAATGATTCAGGAACACACTTTGCAAATTGCTTTGTTGACATTGTAAAGTTACTTGTTAAAACGGACAAAATTAGCCTTGTAGCTTCTGTGCAAAACTAAAGCAGCACACTGTGGATATCTCCATCTTGGCTAATGATCTATACTTGGAGTAAGGAGAATATTGTACAACAGTTTTCTCACTGCGCTACTTATTTAATTCCAGCTGCTCAGCCCCTCTGACTTGTGACCTTCCCTCCAGCTAACGCTGAAGACGCCCGGCTTTGATAAGAAGGGCCTGTGCCTTCCAGCCCTGTTTAGATCATGTGGAGCCTGATCCCATGACATCACCCCAGGGAGTAGTATGCTGTGTGGCTAGGTATTAGGTAACCATGACCTCTGGTCAGGTGATGAACAGGGGTGCCGGGGCCATGCAAGAGCAGAAGGGGATGCTCAGTCAGGCCTTAATAGCAGCTTCAGGAATGTGCTTCTCAGTGTCTCCGTATGGAGGAGATGAAGACCATCTTGAACTTACAAAGACAGCAGGGCTTGGGGGAAATATGTGAATATAAAGAGAAAGAACACAAAAAGAACATATGCTCATATCCAGATGGCACACACTGATTAAGATTGAAAGCTAAAAACAGAACCACGGTTTCTGTGTTTATGTTTTCTGGATATTCATTCAAATCTTCTATAAACGTTAGACATGTTTTAGTATTTAGAATGTAATTATGGAGCCCAGTCTGTGTAGTTTGGCAGAAAGTACCCCTCCAATAAAGGTTCAATAAAGGCTGCTTAAAACACAGTAATGGTCTCATTACGCCACCCACGTCCTAAATGATACAGTGGCTTTAAAGGTGACATTCATTTAAATAATAACTCCGGGTGGCCGTCTGTGAGGTGTGTGGTGTGTTCTCCATGTGTCTGCATGGGTTTCCTCCGGGTGACTGTCTGTAACGAGTGTGGTGTGTTCTCCATGTGTCTGCATGGGTTTCCTCCGGGTGACTGTCTGTAACGAGTGTGGTGTGTTCTCCCTGTGTCTGCGTGGGTTTCCTCCGGATGACTGTCTGTAAGGAGTGTGGTGTGTTCTCCCTGTGTCTGCGTGGGTTTCCTCCAAGTGACTGTCTGTGAGGAGTTGCTGTGTTCTCCCTGTGTCTGCGTGGGTTTCCTCCGGGTGACTGTCTGTGAGGAGTTGGTGTGTTCTCCTCCTGTCTGCATGTGTTTCCTCTGGGTGACTGTCTGTGAGGAGTGTGGTGTGTTCTCCCTGTGTCTGCATGGGTTTCCTCCAAGTGACTGTCTGTAAGGAGTGTGGTGTGTTCTCCCTGTGTCTGCGTGGGTTTCCTCCGGGTGACTGTCTGTGAGGAGTTGGTGTGTTCTCCTCCTGTCTGCATGTGTTTCCTCTGGGTGACTGTCTGTGAGGAGTGTGGTGTGTTCTCCCTGCATGTGCGTGGGTTTCCTCCGGGTGCTCGGGTTTCCTGCCACAGTCCAAAACACATGTTGGTAGGTGGATTAGCGACACGAGTGACCGTAGATGTGAGTGTGTGAGTGAATGTGAGAGTGTGTGTTGCCCTGTGAAGGACTGGCGCCCCCTCCAGGGTGTATTCCCGCCTTGCGCCCAATGATTCCAGGTAGGCTCTGGACCCACCGCGACCCTGAACTGGATAAGGGTTACAGATAATGGATGGATGGATATTTATTCCAAAATGCAAAGTGTCTCAATAATAAGGTAAAAGAAATGTAAGGAAAAACCCTTATAAAAGAGTCAATTTCAAACAAAACCTGTGAGGGCAGTGGGAAACTATGGCCCAGCTTTTGTCTAAAATTAGATCACTGTGTTTTATACTGGTTTTCCCCTTACTTTTCTGTTTCCTTCGTTTTGAGATTTCTTGTAAAAGATTTTCAGTGAAAACTTTATTTATTTCAGTTAATAATAGTTCTAAATAATAAACAAATCACACTCGTGCTTTTATTACATTTTACAAACCTATGATCAAAGCTATGACAAACTGCTGCTGTTACTGCTTTAAAACTGTGCATATTTCTCTTCTTTTCTCCTTTACACACACCCTCTGTATCTCTCTCTCTCTCTCTCTGCTCTCAGGACGATGAACTGGCCACTAGTGCGTCAGATTTAGGGAAAGCACAAAGCAGCATTGTTTCTGGTTATGGGCCGTTTTATTATGAACACATAACCTTTGAGTATCAACAGCAAAGAGATGAAAGACTGCAGTGAGTCGGGATGAAAGGGACACTACACATTAAAGGTTTATTCCATCTTTCCCACACAAGCTGGTGCAATGTCAAATGTTCCTTACTTGAGGTTCTAATTTAAGACAACAGTGAGAAATCTTCTACATGATGTTTAGCAATGCCTGATAGCTATTATGTCCTCCACTGGAATCTATTTACACTCCAACAACAACCCTCACAAAATATTAGGTATTGGTAAAACAAAGGTCATCTGACACATCACCACAAACCTACAGCAAACAAACATCCTTGTAAAAGGGACATGTCATTCCCTCTTTCCACAGGTTAATACAGTCCCTGGGGTTTATTGAAACATCTATGACATGTTCTTTTTGGGGGGTCAAAATACCACACAGATCAAAAACCACAGCTCCATTCTCCCCGTCTAAAGAGCCCGGTCCAGAAGGACCAGTTTCAGCGCCTGTCCCTTTAAATGAGAATGAGCCTCAGCTCAGTTCAACACGAGCTCTCAAGAGTGAGAAGCGAGTAGCAGAAGCTAGCTTCTCTATGCTTTACATTCTCCATCTTTAATCTTATTTCTGCTCTCTTTTTGTATGTGTTTTGCTCCATTTAACCTCATTTTGTGCCCTCACATAAACACAGGTGCAGAGCTGGGACTGGAGAGACTCAGACGAAGACACTGAATCACACAATTACTCATTGGTAATACTCATGGTTTAGGCAGCCCACAAACATTGGAGGCTCTAAATGTAAAGTTTATGGGTTGGTAGACACACCAGACCCACTCAATGTCACCCACTTTGACAGAATCCTTTAACCATATCTTTAAATATTTCCCTAAATGTACTAGTATTTATGACACTATCCAGTCTCTATTCATTTGGGCTGTTATTTTAGTGTGGATTGAACAGCCGTCACTGCTGTAGGCAAATGTATATTTATTCAAATCAGATTTTGTTTGTTTTATTTAAATCTGAAATATATTGATGCAAAAAGATCAAGGTTTAAAAGTAATAAAGCCTCTTACCCTGAGGATCCAGTACCCACCTTGTTTTCAAACATCATTTTGAGACTGCTGAGAGGGACGTTGGGTTTGTCGCTTGCTGGGCTGGTCACTTCTGCTGTGTCTGAGCTCTGCACCCACTGCTCCATAGCTGGCTCCCCGGGGCTCTGAGGGGGCTTGTGACTAACTTGGGCCAGTGTAGCTGCAGACGTGTGGGAGATTTCTGTGGGATTTTTGTTGGCGTCTGTGAGACTGGAGGAGAAGCTTGCAGCTTTTGAAGGGATGTTTTTGTCAACAGAGCTTGAAAACCTACTCTCTGTGGATGGGTTTTGAACTGGGTCCTGAATTCTGGGTTGTGAGGCTGAAGTCTCAGGGGAGAGGGGCTGCTGAACCTCCCACCTCTTCTTCAAAACACTGAGGTTACCACCGCGCCAGGCAGCGGCTACACCCTCCGCAGACTGCATTGAAAAAAAAAAAAAAAATGCAATTCTCTTTCAGATGTAACACAGAAACCAAACATCTACAATAATAATAATCTATAAACTATCCATTAAATGTTTCCTTAACGTTAAAGGATTACAGAAAAGCTTTGACAATTGGAAGTGCACAGATATATCAGTAAATCACAAAAAGAGAACAAGATCCTCAAAAAACCTCTTAAAACATGTCCCATCACATAAAAGAAATGAGTTTGTACATTTTCTAAACTATTTCCTTTGCATAAATTGAATTAGCATCAGAGAACAGTATTATCTTGTTAGTGTGTTTGAAAATAAGGACAGTAAGAGAAGAAAACCTGGTGAACTGAGCAGCTCCTTTAGACCGTGCAGGTGGAAGAGAATGAAACTGTAACTGTCCCAGATGTGAACTGTTAGGAACTATCAGCCCACCCCCCAAATGACTGCAGAGAAGAACTAGGAAGAGGGAGAAGTGACATGGAGGAGAGAGACAGGGGTGAAAAAAAGAAAGGGAGAAGAAACAGGCACAAAAAGCAGAGAAAAACCAAGACGAAAGCAGAGAACAGAGAAAAAGAGCTACTCAATATTCATATAATCAATGTATTTTGTGAAGAAAGTGTATATGCACCCAATTAGCATAAGACACACTGTATATTTAAATCATTACACATTCATCTCAAACCTCTAAAAGACAGTCTCCCAAGAAAATCAATTATTTTACCATATAAGAAGACTTATCATGCCCGATAATCAATAACATAAATATCTGTAATTTTTTAAGGGAGAGTGACCAGATCTGAGATGAAAAAGTGAAAAAGAGGACACGTCTCGGCTCGGGGGATGGGGGTGGTGACGAGCTTTTAGGTCCTTTACACCTTTATTTTCTGCACATGGGAAAACATGGGAATTTCTTTCTTAATTCATCCAAGAACTTAAATTTATGTTTCGACATAGCCGGAGCTTTACCTGACGTAAACAAGGACTATTGACGTGCAGACTGACCAATTAAATGTTTACAGAGAAGGTTATCGACCAATAACGGTAGCTCTACAGTCAGACCGTCCAATCAGAAGATTTTAGGCTACTTCACCACGCCCCCTTCTCACTCAAGCGAACCAATCGGAGTAGGGAAGGGCGGGACTAGTTTGTGAACGAAACTTCTCGAAGTGTAAGCTCTAGAAAAACAAAATCCCGGACGTTTGTGAAATTCCGCCCAACATTTTTTTAAGCCTAAAAAGGAGGACATGTCCGGGTAAAAGAGGACGTCTGGTCACCCTATTTAAGGGCTAAAGTGATGACTAGTGTGGGGGATGGGGGAGATTAAGCGTCATACGGTGTCATACTAAAAAAACTAAACATTTAAAACATCAAAAAACAGTTTCTGTAAATGATATATTTAGCAAAAAAAAAGCGTGTAAAATTCTCTTTAACATATTATTGTCAAACGGATTCTGGTGGCCATCCAATATCACAAAATCTTCTGTCTATGACACGATATTAGCTAATATTAGGTGTACTCTGAACCCTCAGTACTCTGAGATGACTAGCAAAGTGCCTTTGTTCTCTGCTCACATTAGTCTCATGGGAGAATTTAACTTTGCTCATAAACACTCTGGTCCTACTTTGTTTTGCTAATATATACTCTAGCTTAAATATATCCTGCTACTCTTAGCTTCTTCTTTATCAAAGGAATACGTTGTGTCTAAACAATGTTTCGAGGCCCAAAAGGGATCTAAACTTTTGAGTTCTGATGAGCGACGATATTACAGCAAATGGGTAAAACATACAAGCTTCCTACAACCATTTTTTATTTATCTTTTATTTTGGAACAAGACGCGAGTATCATTGATGCACAACAGCACCCTCTTGTGGGGCTGCCCCGGAATGTGAGTAATTGTAGAAGAACTAGTCACTCAATTCCAAACTGAAAGGATGATTTTACCAGTGAGGAAAGATCTATTTTTATATCAGATTTACAACATAGAGGTTCCCAGACGAGCTTTGTACAATAAAATAAAAGGAAGAGCAAGAGAAAGTATGTTCTCTCCTGCTCTTGTACTCAAGTGTCCACTGGCTGACCTCAGACATCCGTGACCTGACTCCAGTCAAGTCTCAGTCAAGTTTAGTGATCACCACTGCGATGTTAAGTGAAAACTGTATTAGGATGTTTACAATATATATATATATATATTTGCATTGTGAAGTAGTTTTACAGATTGATGGTTCTACATTTTAGGAAACTATTCTATAGGGCACTAGAAACAGAAACAAGCTTGACATTGTAACAACAGAAAACCCCCTTTTGGTGCCATTTCTAAAAGGTGCTATACAGAACCATCTATAGCACATTTTCCATCAATCTTCAGGTGTTCATTGTTCTATATAAGACCCTTTCCTTTATTAAAGAACCCTCGCAGAACCTGAATTTTTAAGAGTGTTGGCTAGGGTGACCAGATTTGAGATGGTGAAAAAGAGGACACGTCTCCGTGGGTGGGGGTGGACGACTACTGACGTGCAGACTGACCAATTAAATGTTTACAGAGAAGGTTATCGACCAATAACGGTAGCTCTACAGTCAGACCGTCCAATCAGAAGATTTTAGGCTACTTCACCACGCCCCCTTCTCACTCAAGCGAACCAATCGGAGTAGGGGAGGGCGGGACTAGTTTGTGAACGAAACGCTTCTCGAAATTCAACGTAAGCTCTAGAAAAACAAAATCCCGGACTTTTTTTTTTAAGTCTAAAAAAGAGGACATGTCTGGGTTTAAAGAGGACGTCTGGTCACCCTAGTGTTGGCACGAATGTGAATTATCGACAGAACAGTAAAAACTACTGTGGCTGACAATTTTTGTCTGTTTTAAGCTCGAGTTGAAATGTCAATTTTCTGTGTGATATAACAATAGAAATACCAATAAACCTTGATAAGTTTAGTCACTGCCACTGTCCATGATGCACTAACTAGCTGGAGACCTACACCCATATTTGATGAAGATTAAAAAAAAAAAAGTCTCAAAATCACTTTGTACAAAACAAACAGCAGTAAATAATTAAGCTCTAGTTCACAGTTCTTGCTGCTACCTGCTTACTTCAGGTGGAGAGTGATTTTCTGCCTCTTCTGATCGGCACCCGCAGTCTTGAATTTAGGCAAAAACAAAGATTGTGGACCTACATGTTTTGTCAAATCGCTTCCTTCTCTTCAGATTCTCTGCACACCAGCGCACAACGTTCACAGTAACTAGAGCTGTTCAACTGCAGGGGACTTACCTGCAGATTAAGGAGTCTAAATGGGGATTAAGTTGACTAGCCACTAACTGTAGTGTGTGGCTGAGAAGGAAATAACACGTGTGTCCCTGGGAAGATATGACTGTCTGCTTATGATTTAGAATGAACATAGGCTTATGCAGCTGTTAAGAAATTTGTATTTACTGTTCTAAAGTTTGGAATCTAGTAGGAAAAACAGTGGCAGATAAATACAAAAATATTCTTAACACTAGGGCTGAGATTTGAGGGTTTTGAATAATTAGTCAGAGAGTGTGAAAGCAAATTTAAAACACTGATAAAAGTGTAAATACTGTGGGGCTGGTTAAAGTTTAAGGTTAGAAAGGAAACCTGATGCAAATATTTAATAATTTGGTTTAATTGTTGGGGGCTGTGTCCTTAGTAAGAACATGCTACATTTGCTTTAAACCACTGAAATGGAACATGCTCTGAAATATATAAATGTCTTATTTCTATTCCAGATGAAATCACAGACACTCACTTTTTTCTTGTCCAAGCTGATTTCCTCTGCTGCTTTCTGGTACCTGGTGCAGAGAGGATGTCAGGTAGATTATGGTTAAAGTCAGTATAGATTAACCAGAGGAACTGAGTGAGTTTAAAATTTCATAATATCTATCTATTTAATCACATAATCAGATTATCCAGATCTCATGTAAAGAACAGCAGTGGCCTCAAGTGGTGGAAACTGGAAGTGCTGAGTGTAATATATATTTTGACGACTAGCTGAGTTTAAAAAAGAAAAAAAAAGTAAATTCTAAGTGGGCAAGAGCTAATATAAATATCTGTTTCTTACTGTAATAGTATCTATAAAGAGAAGTTTAAATATGCATTACCATCATGTAAATGGACAGCTAATCATTACAGAATAGATAATTATATATATATATATATATATATATATACACATACACACACACACACTACTTATTCATTCATTCATTCATTATCTGTAACCCTTATCCAGTTCAGGGTCGCGGTGGGTCCAGAGTCTACCTGGAATCATTGGGCGCAAGGCAGGAATACACCCTGGAGGGGGCGCCAGTCCTTCACAGGGCAACACACACTCACACACACACATTCACTCACACCTACGGACACTTTTTGAGTCGCCAATCCACCTACCAACGTGTGTTTTTGGACCGTGGGAGGAAACCGGAGCACCCGGAGGAAACCCACGCAGACACAGGGAGAACACACACTACTTACTTCTATGATTTATTTATATTTGTTCATAAAAAAAATAAAATAAAATAAACAGAAAAAGCTTTAGTGTTATGAACTCTATACAGAGATGAAATAACTAATCAGAAATACAGTAATATTATGCCTCTCACTTCAAACAAACCACTGGAGGAACGAGTTTTCAATGTTAAAGAGAAATATGAAGCTGAAACTAGGCACAAAATTTTCAGGTATGGACATATTTCCCAGCATACCTGTATAACTATGTTCTCAGGGGGTGCGGGTGTGAAGCACAAAAGAAGGGAATCACACAGACGTAATAAATCATCAAAGCTAAAGCAGGTTTAGTCCCAGAGTAAACAAATTAAAAGGATAGTCTCCAAAAATATAAATGTCCAAGCTTTCTTGCTTATGTTTAGACTTCTGCTATGATCAAATTACTTACTGAAACCACTTAGAACACTGTATGCCTGAATACTTGATATAGACTTATGTGATTTCTGACAGTGTAATACGTCCTGTTAACTTCAGAACTGGACAAAACACATACTAATAAATATATGTGCTTACTCTATATGTGTTCAACTCTGTAATGAATTATTGTCTGTTTTATGGATACCAGAATAACTCCCCATGGCAAAAACCATAACACAAGCAACCGAAAGTAAAATGAATAGCTGGATACCATTTGAATGCTGCAAGATGTGGGGTCCACAGTAAACAAAACTGAAAACATGAATCACTCTTCACTCAGGGTGATGGGAGTCAGAAATAGAATTCAGTTAAACAGAAAGAATAAGTGCATGAATGAGCATGTGGTTTCAGATAAGCAGGCATGCACGTACTTGGAGAAGCGCTCAGCTATAGCCGTGTTTTTGCCTCGTGCTCCCACAATGGACAGCTCTTTGGCCGTGACCCGCAGGGACTGGGAGGCCCACTGCTTTCTGTCGAATGAGCTGACTGCCATCGCTACTTCTGAAGCTGGAAAGAGCAAATAAATAAACATATATGAGTTAAACAAATAGCCAATCAAGTATACAAGCATGTTTACATCATTTACATATACTTCCATGGCTTATGACATCACAAACAAAATGAGGCTTTGTTTCCATATGTAGACTTTAGAACAAGGTGTGTTTTAAAAGTAAGAAAATGTAGTAAATTAATATATTTTATTAAAAACAGCAACAACAACCCACAAATAAAATTTTAAGTTAAGAATATGACTTGTTATGCTTCAAATGTAACCGTCATGTTAAATTATAACTTGTGTTTACTGTTCAGTCACTGAACCTGGGAAACTGATAATAAAGTATTAACCGAATCTAAAAGTCACATGAACATCTTTTGGCAGGAAAATTGGAAATAAACTCTGTGTGACCCTAAGGGACCTGATCGGTCATGTCTTGACAATATGAGAAATTCCTGGCAGAAAGACTTCCTTCACTTCAATTCAGGAAATGAGTCAAAGTTCTGATTGTGCTCCAGACACCTGCCTTTCACCTGGGGTACCTTCCCACACTCTTTCCCAAACCATGACCTATTTCAGAAAGGAGTCAGTGAGGTGTCATTCGTCTGTGCATGAGCTTAGTGAGAAAGATTTGTGAAACAGATTGAGAGAAAGCAAGTGGAAACTTGCATTAATACAAAAGCTGCCCACTCGTAGTCTTCTTTAGTCTTCTTTCTAAATCAGCTGTGGAACAATTTTATGGAGAATACCACATGACATCAGAAATACTGCCTCATCGACCATTGTCTCAGTGTCCTATTGACCAATGTCTATTAGGAGTTTAGAGTCAAAGTATTGTTAGGAGCCAGCCTGAAGGTGACAATTCACGGAAATCTATTTGGAAAATGTTAGAATTCACTGGAGTCCATTATGATAATAAATACGTGTGCTCATTTATTTGTGTGATCATTTTCTCACTTTTATTCAGCGACCGTATAACAATAACAATATAAATATAAAACGTGAACAGGGAACAATTTCACCAAAGTTACCCCAAAGTGTATTGTTCTGTTGCTTTTAATTGTCTCAACTTTGGTACTGTGTAAATAGTTCCCGCAGTCACTTCTGAGTAATCGTTCATTCATTTCCTGTAACTGCTTTATCCTGTTCAGGGTCGTGGTGGGTCCAGAGCCTAACCGGAATCACATGGGGAGAGGTAGTACAACACTGGAGAGGGCAGCAGTGGAACCACACACTCACACAGTCATTCACACACTCAAACCTATGGACTCATTTGCATAGCACAGCAAATGTGTTTGTGAACTGTGGGAGAAAAAGAAAACCCATGCAGACCAGATGAAAACACAAACATCTCACAGACAGTGACCTGAGGTGTGGATTGAACCCATGACCTCAGGACACTGGAGCAGTGTTGCAGTGACTCTACCTGCAGTGCCACAGGGCTGACCCTCTGAGTAATCACTGTACATTAAAAAAAACGTTTCAACAGCAGAAATAATAATACAATATTCTCTTTAACATCTGTAATGAGGTTTCATTATGCAATGAACTGTTTAATCAATAAGTTGCAATGTTATAAAGCTCAGAGGTTTGCAGCCTTACTGTCTAAGATATTGTTAGTTGTAACAAGAATAAAGAACTGTACCCCAGTCAAACATCAGAATAAAACCCTAGATTGATTTCAAATATGGTCCTCAAATATGATGTCCTTTATCATAGACTTTACTGCTTCATTTATCACTAAACCTTTGAAATAGCAATTTGTTGTTGAATGGCGGTGTTTGTGACTCGGCGCATAGCAAGCCCTGACACGTTTGACTCACAACGTCAGCCACAAATTCATTGTGATTTATTGTGGCTTTTGCAATCTGTCATTCGGTTTAGTTCACAGTGAGTCAGAGACCCCCAGGCGTGTTGTAAGGTTAGGTTTCTTCCCCAACTTCCTTAAGTGGAGTCACTGTCTAACACATTTTATTTACGTAAACTGTCACAACCTCAACTCAGTTCCTACTCTCTGGTATCATATTCAGTCAGTCCAACAGAATAAAAAAAGACTGAGTCTGAACTGGTTCCCTATTCACTATGGATATATTTAACTCTTTAAAGCATTAAGGGAACAGAACTTTCAAGCGTATGACTTTCACAGCTTTGCTAATCACTCTGTGATCAGTCACAGTGCATCATAGATGACATCTGATGAATGGGTGTCTGCTGTCTGTTAGGGTTCTTCCCTTACAGTGAGTGTGGGAGAGTGAGGGAATTGAAATTCACCATCATTATATGTATCATCAATGCTTACGAACTTTTTTGTAACGCACGTTATTTCATAATGTTTAATTCTGCTGAGACAAAGACCAGTTGATACAATGCTGATGTACTGGCACAGTATATTGTGTTATATACACAGTATATAAGTGTTGATCACATTCACAATAAGCACGGGATATTTAATGTGGCAAAATAACATTAATGATAATACAGTACTCATTGGACACTAATTAGACTCTAAATGTTGAACACTACAGGGTAAACCGAGCTGTTTCAGTCTCCGTCTGAACTGAACTGTATTCAACAGCACATGGAAGGCCAGCTTTTTTTAAAAAAGCATCTGCTCACAGGATATGATTCAGATCCTGCCCCATCCCAAACTCCTCCACACAAAACCTCTGAGAGTTCAGAGGTCAGCATCTTAAGCCATCAACTCCAACACAGGGGTTTTCCAGACCCGCTTCAGATTCAGTTCAGGCGGGATGCCATTCTGTCATAATACATAAAGATTCACAGCTAAAACAGTGTGGCCGGTCCACCATATAATTCTGCGTTAATGACAGGATCTGCTGGGTCAGCAAAGCCACATGAACACCGCAGCAGGCTAAGACAAGCTTCCCTCACATCCCAGCGAAAGACTTATCTCGGTGACGTCCTTCAAATCCCTGACTTTGAAAGCCAGGCATGAAGACACGGCCCCGGCAAAGTGAATGTGTTCAGTGCTGAGCTGGACTTTAAGGTATGGTCACTTTTTTAATGTTCACACAACTGCCATTTCTCTTTCCTTTGTTGATGCTAGACATGTCTTTCATTGACACACACACACACACACACACACACACGTGTCACGAAAATGACAAGAGAAAAATGTGACTAGTCACAGTGAACTAAACCTACACACAAAATAAGAGCAGAGGAGAAGGTTTATAGCTTTATCACAAAGCAAAGTTTGAGAGCAAGCTAAAGCTAAATGCAAGCACTGTCCAAAATAAACACCTTTTAAAGCTCCTATCATTTGAAATATTTTCTCCTATGTTTTTAACTGAACATGTCTTTTTAAGCACTCTACAAACTACAGTTTCACCAACTAAACTACACTAATGTAGTAGAGCCTGTGCTACTATCAAATGACAACACAAAACATGACTACAGACATGACAAAATTATGACTTGCCCACCCACAACAAAGACACCACTTACCTTAAACGAGTACACTGAGTGGTTAGTCAGTTGTCTTGTAGTCAAGTAGTTCAGTTTTGCAGCACTCAGCTTGTTCCCTTTGTTGAATGTAGATTGCTGCTCTCCTCCACAACGTCTGTGCCCAGACTGAGTGGCTCTCAGCTATTACACTCAGGGTGTGTGTGTGTGGGAGGGGTGAAATGCTGTGCTCCCCTCAGCCAATCAAGACACAGCTCTCTCTTTCACCTAGCAGGTAAGGCACCGCCCATTCAGAGCATGCATCATCACCCCTGTCTCTTCAGGCAAAATGAGCATGGCCTTCAGAGTGACTCAATTTCAGTCTCCTGGTGGGACTGGGAATACCCCTCACAGTTCCTGGAAAAAGCAGTTCTTCCAAAGAAAGTCATAAATTTGAAAACAACAGACATCACATTACAGGTGAAATAGGTTGAAAAAAATCAACCTAAATTTGTGACGTAAATTTAACCTAGAGTTTGTTTTAGGTTCAAGAATAAGGAAAGAGAGAACATGGAATATGTTTTTTTCCAGATTATTGCATGAAAGGTAACAGGAATCTCAGAAATCACAGTGCTAGTTGGTGAGGTGTAACCTTCCATTATTTATTAGCCTGCATTATCCTCATTGCTCCACAGGAAACATCAAAGAAGCAGACTTTGGACACCAAACTTCATTCTTTCATTCATTATCTGTAACCCTTATCCAGTTCAGGGTCGCGGAGGGTCCAGAGCCTACCTGGAATCATTGGGCGCAAGGCGAGAATACACACTGGAGGGGGCGCCAGTCCTTCACAGGGCAACACAGACACATACACACACATTCACTCACACCTACGGACACTTTGGAGTCACCAATCCACCTACCAACGTGTGTTTCTGGACCGTAGGAGTAAACCGGAGCACCCGGAGGAAACCCACGCGGACACAGGGAGAACACACCAACTCCTCACAGACAGTCACCCGGACACCAAACTTGTCTTGGCCAAATGACTGTTTACAAGGTAAGGGGGAACACTGTACATTGGCATTGTGTGCCTTACACAGTTAAAACTAAGCCCATGGGGTGGATGGCTTGCTCCGTCTGGAACAAGAGCGCTGTCTAAATGAATGTCTCATCAACATAATCCTAATCACATGGATGGCTTGTGTGAGGGTGGGCTTGGCACTACATGTGTTGGCAAAATTCTCTTGACACTGAAGTACATCTTAAAATGTGGTTTAGAGTTCTGGAGCAACACTTTTCACTGTTTAAGCTACAACAGTCTGAAGTATTAATGTGCTGTTTCAGGAAACATTTACATATTAATTTAACGTCTAATGTTCTCATTCAACCATGTTTTTATTAGTTTACTAAAAATAGTAAGCCTTCTTCAACAACTCCTGAGGAAGTCATTAAACTCAACACATAAACAGACAAATATTTACAAGGCTATAAGTTCCAATGACTCTCTAGGGATGCCAAACAACTCAGACTCAAGCAGATCTTCCCACGGAGATTTGTCCCATTAGCGGACATATAAATAATATGATAAAACGCACCAAAGCTTTCAAAGCAGCCCATAAGCCAATGTAAAATTAGCTCAGTAAGGCATGACAAAATGTTCAGGTACAGGAAAGCCAAACGCTTCTCTCTCATCTCTGCCCACAGACTCTTCCTGGAAATGGCAGAGTAAATTCATGAATGAACATTGTGAAATGAACATGAAGGAGGAAATGTTTTCGGCTGGAACTACTTCACACACTTGAAGGCTGCTGGTTTAAACACTGCAAATTAAATCAGGAATGCAGCAATATTCACCTTAGAACTGTGTTTGATAATAGAATGCTCATTTGCATACGTACACTAAGGAGTAAAACTATACTGTTAGGTTGAATTTGTCTGAATCTGACCACTCCACACAAGTGGAAAACACTTGACCAAAAAGTTTCAGTCCAGGGTCATTCAAGCATTCTTGTGTGGTTGGAACAAAGAGAAACATCTTCACCTTTCCCATAAAGCTTGAGGCCTCAGACACAGTGAATTTCCTGTATATTTATTAACTTATAATGATTATAGACATGAATGTTGTATATTAATGACTTTCTTTGACTGTTGTACTCTTTACTGAGGAGAAAAAAGTATGAAAGATCATTTTATCAGTGTAAAACAGATTATCGGTGTTAATCAGGTTACACCTGCAATGCAATCTCTATTTCTATAAGAAAACAATACTGACCTGATGTTCAGGAGGCTTTGTATATAGTTCTTGAAACATTACTGACAGAGGTTACCTATGTTATGATATTGCTTGTATGATATTGCTATAACTGGAAATATATTGTAGTGTGTGTGTGTGTGCCACAGATATAAGGTAAAACCTTATATCTACCAAACTTATAGTTTCAAGAATAATGTAGTATGTATGTAAATTTATGTAATAAATTTGTATGAAGGTGCTTTTAAAGCCTTTAAATATTTTCCCTGTCTGAGTCCTCCACCACAGTGAATGATTTCTCTAAAACTGAGCATTTCCGATCACACTACTCTCAGTAACACTCTTCACTTCTTAACCATTTTAGTTTACAATAAGTCGGTATCCTGGTTTAAAGGAATACTACGTAATATTTTTACCGTACAATTACAGCTTTAATATTTCTGTGATCTGTAATAGGGAGAATGTGGTATTGTATAAACCTAGTGGTATCATGATAGGATGCTACCTGTCAGGTCATGAAATTTCCTTAAACTAAATATTCCACAGTCAACTGTCAGTGGTATTATAATAAAGTGGAAGGGATTGGGAACAACAGCAACTCAGCCACAAAGTGGTAGGCCATGTGAAATTTCAGAATGGGGTTAGTAGATGCTGAGGTGCATAGTGTGCAGAGTTTGCCAACTTTTGGCAGAGTCAATCCCTACTGAACTTCAAACTTTTTGTGGCCTTCAGATTAGTTCAAGAACAGTGCACAGAGATTCATGGAATGGGTTTCCATGGCCGAGCAACTGCATCCAAGCCAAACAACACAAAGCAAAACCAACCTGTCGGAGGCAGTAGTGTAAAGCATGCCACCACAGGACTCTAGAGCAGTGGAGACGTATTCTCTGAGGTGATGAATTACGCCTCTTTATCTGGCAATCTGATGGACGAGTCTGAGTTTGGTGGTTGCCAGAACAATACTTGTCTGACTGCATTGTAAAGTTTGGTGTAGGGCAAGTGATATGGGATAGTTATTCAGGAGCTGGGTTCTGTCCCTTAGTTCCATTGAAAGGAACCCTTAATGCTTCAGCGTACCAAAAGATTTTCATGCTTACAACTTTGTGGAAAACAGATGGGAATGGCCCCTTCCTGTTCCAACATGACGGCCCACCAGTGCACAAAGCAAGGTCTGTACAGGCATGGATGAGCGAGTCTGGTGTGGAAGAACTTGAGTGACCTGAACTCAACTCAACAGAACACTGCAAGGCTTTCTCAAGGCGTTTCTGGAAAAATGATTAAAAATTCCCATAAACACAGTCCTAACCCTTGTGAAAAGCCTTCCCAGAAGAGTTGAATCTGTTATAGCTGCAAAGCGTGGGCCGATATCTTATTAAACCCTATGGATTAAGAATGGGATTTCACTCAAATACTGTACATATGTGTGCGAAGTCAAACGAGCGAATACTTTTGGCGGTGTAGTGTAGCCTTACTTCCTGCTGGTGGCAGCAGAGAGACGTTCGACCACTGTCACTTCACAATAGCAGAGGAGGAAAAAACAAACACAAGCGCCGTTTTTGCGGGTCTTAGTACTCATATCTGTTTAATAAATGAAGTGCAATTTACACAAACTGTGTGTGCATATTCCCTGAGTCCGTATCCAGGCAGTGATGTTTAAAAATGTTTATCTGAAGATCAGCAGATGAACGCAGTCTGAGAGGTAAATCACATTCACGTTGCTCTTAAGTCTGTTGGCTTTCCGTTTAGGTGAAAAGAAACAACATTTATCTACATTTAATCAGGTGTTACATAGGATTAACAAAAGCTTTTGGTTATGGGATGCTGCAAGACAAATGACTGAAATATATAATGCATGTCACTTATAATAATTACAATGTAAAAGTGGTTTTTCATATTCTTTCCCCTTCAGTAACACGTTGCAGTTTTATATGATTTACTCACATCGACAAAAAGGGGCTGCTCTCTTCAGCGCTGCTAAAAAGGTTTTGGAAGCACTTCACTGAATGATTCAGTACTTGTTCAATCCATGGGTAAAGTTAATACTAAAATGAAATCTATAGTTGGGTGGCACGGTGGCGCAGCAGGTAGGTGTCGCAGTCACACAGCTCCAGGGACCTGGAGGTTGGTGTGTTCTCCCTGTGTCTGGGTGGGTTTCCTCCGGGTGACTGTCTGTGAGGAGTGTGGTGTGTTCTCCCTGTGTCTGCATGGGTTTCCTCCGGGTGACTGTCTGTGAGGAGTGTGGTGTGTTCTCCCTGTGTCTGGGTGGGTTTCCTCCGGGTGCTCCAGTTTCCTCCCACAATCCAAAAACACACGCTGGTAGGTGGATTGATGACTCAAAAGTGTCCGTAGGTGTGAATATGTGTGTTGCCCTGTAAAGGACTTGCGCCCCCTCCAGGGTGTATTCCCGCCTTGCGCCCAGTGATTCCAGGTAGGCTCTGGACCCACCGTGACCCTGAACTGGATAAGGGTTACAGATAATGAATGAATGAATGAAATACAACAGATTTATAACATGTTCAAACAACTTTAAAAATAATAGTGTGTGTGTGTGTGTGTGTGTGTGTTTTTTTTCTTTAGGTTTCTGATTTTAAGAAAGAAGACGACGGGAGAGACTTTCATTGATTATTCCATAAGGACAAGATGGATGGAGACCCAGTAGGTGGCACTAGGCTCTTACAGAAGTTTAAGCTTAAGCTCATAGATGCTCTGTGTGGAGATACAGATTTTATCCTCCAGCATTGTCATTCACTCAGCCTGCTGTCCCAACGAGAGTATGACCATGTCAAATCCACTTCTGTCCCATCGGAGAAAGCCCGGGACCTTCTGGATTACATTATGACGAAAGACGACAGAAGTGTTCAGAGTTTCCTGAGACTCTTAAAAGAGGACGAGATTCAAGAGACGTTTCATAAACTGAGCTTCCTCAAAGAGTTGCCTCTAAATACAAGCACAGTGCAGACTACAGGTGATGGCATCAGAAATGTTCAGTGTATAACCTCAGAAAAACAAAACTTTAAAAAGTAATTGTAAAATATGTTTCTATTGTTTAAAAAAGGTTTTAATTATTTTTTTTAGAGAAGAAGGAAACAAAAAGGAAAGTGCAACAACCAGCAGAAGAAGTGCCACCGAAGCAGCTGTGCAAATCTAGTGAGTCTGCAAAGCTATTGAGTAGTTTAAGATTAAGCCTAGTTTTAGACTGAGAGCTCCCCATTATTCAGGACTTGTTTTTCTGAAGATATTTGTCCCTAAAATATTTCAATTTATCTCAAACAGGTAACAGGATGGTGACAGACAAGCAGCTGATGCTGGTGGCTCGCCACATTGGCAGTAGCTGGAAGGAGGTGGGCAGGGTAGTCCTGGACGTCTCCTCCACCCGGCTGGAGCAGATTGTTGAGGAAAACCCTCGCAGCCACAGGGAGTGTGTGTTCACGATGCTGCGAGACTGGAGCATGAGAGAGAGGGAGAAGGCCACTGCGGAGCGTCTGCACAACCTCCTCACTCAGGAGGAGAACGCAGTTACACCCGGGAGTATAGACTTCCTGCTGGAAGAGAACTGAGCCCCATAGCACTCTCACATCAGCTAGATCTAGGTTCTAGGGCTGTGAATCTTTAAGAGAATATCCAGTGCACCAAAGAACTGGGACTTGTTTGAAACATACACTGCCTCAAAAAAATCTAATATCATCTGTATCCATTGTGGGCGATTCTGTACCACAATTTGACTGTTACATGACTGACTGAAATGATTTAAGGCGTTGGAGGCTTTTAAATTTCACACACTTTGGACTGGATCAACACCACAAATATGGACCTGATTCAGATTGAGTGTGTACCCAATAAGAGCAGAAACTGACTGGTTCAGTGTCTCATGAATGCTCACATTTCCCCTAGAGAATTATGTAATGCATTTTAACCTCTCCAGTTCTATTAGTATTCTATGACGGAGTTCTAGGGCCACAGCGTTGAAAAAAAAAAACAAGATTCCGAGATTAAAGTCAGAATTCCGAGAAGAAAAAATCTCGGAATAATTCTGAGAAAAAATCTCGGAATAATTTGCTGCGTATAATGGAGCACACAGAGTGTAACTGTGGAGCCTTATGCTGCATAAAAAACTAAAGTCTTATGCATGAATTATTTATTAAACGCATTCACACGACATGACATTTACTGAGATGCATAAGGCTTTAGTTTTTTGTACGAGTCCGAGCCGTAATGCGCTGGAGCCTCGTGGGCGCCGGAGTTCTACTTGCTCTGGATCCATCATTTTCATGATCATTAATTGTATCATGTGAAACTACATGCCATGGGTTCGTGCACCGATTCAGGGTTTAAACACTAATCACAGTGTGGTCCTGATGTGGAAGAGAACTGAGT
Organism: Hoplias malabaricus; assembly: GCF_029633855.1. NCBI lineage: Eukaryota > Metazoa > Chordata > Actinopteri > Characiformes > Erythrinidae > Hoplias > Hoplias malabaricus. The sequence goes on from NC_089804.1 coordinate 14,735,338, forward strand.
GTTTATTCCTGAAATCTATACAATAGCATGACTTAAGCAACACACTGCATTCCACAGTTACACTGTGTCTGCTCCATTATACGCAGCGAATTATTCTGAGATTTTTTCTCAGATTTATTCAGAGATTTTTTCTTAGAATTATTCCGAGTTTTTTTCTCGAAATTCTGACTTTAATCTTGGAATCTTGTTTTTTTGTTTTTTAAGGCTGTGGCCCTAAAACTCCGTCGTAGTATTCAGTTTAAATACAGGAATTAAGGAAACAATCGGTGCATAAACTCTGTGTACAATTCAGTTTCACTCATTTTTTAGGAAATTTTTCAATGCATCAATTTTCAATTAATATCGAATTATGAAATCTTGAAAATGTTTGATTATTTTGTTAAGAATGAGGACTTTTCTTTTCAAATGCTAAATTCTGCACTGGAGTACAATAGAGAAAAATATTTTCTTTAGGGGACATATTATTTGTCTTTTCCACATGTTAACAGAGTGGTCTCAATAAGACATCTGTGACATGCCACAAGGTTTGAACAACACATCACTTCGCTTACCCTGCCTGAACAGCCCTGTTCAGAACGACTGTTTCCAGCTCCTGTTGAGAACAAGCCTCTGTTTAGTTTAAAGCATGAGAGTCCATGAGTGAGAACACAAGGTGCAGAAACACTGGCTTTTAGTCAGTTTTGCTTTGTTCTATTTCTTCTCCATTCTTGTTTTCATTATATTTAATCAGTGTACAGTGATCCCTCGTTTTTCACGGGGGATGCGTTCCAACACCACCCGCAAAAAACACATTTCCGCGAAGAAGAGGAAAGATATTTTTTTTATGTATTTAACGAGTATTTGGACTTTTAAAACCCTCCCTGTGCTGTTAACAACACACCCTTCGCATTAAACAGTCATTCTATAATGTTTTTCAGCTGGAACTACATGTGATATCCTACCAGTTTCTTTAATAGAGTCATTCCTGAGCTGTGATTTAGCGTCAGTAAATTTCACTCAGATGTGGACATGAACAATACATGTACTGTACGTAAGAAATACTTGTAAATGATATATGTCACGTCACCTACAGGCCCAGTCTAATACATGTAAATAATAAAAAGCCCCCGTGAAGTAGCAAATCTTCGAAAGATGAACCGCGAAGTAGCGAGGGATTACTGTATTTCTATTTTGTTTACTGTATTCCCATAGTTTCAGGCCGATAGTAAAATAAAAACGTGGGATCTCCAAATGAATGTGCCAATGCATTCAAAAGAACATTTTTCATAATGTGACTCCTTTAAATTATTTTGCATTTCTTTTCCAGTTTAGGAAATAAGGTAAGAAGCAGGATTTTTACATTTAATAATGTAATCAACCAATCAAAGCTGTCCAGCAAGAGAAGAGAAGAGAAGTGGTAGGGGACATTTCTGTGGACATCCCACAAAGCTAAACATTGCCTTGTGAAGTCCCTCTCAGGGCCTCAGTGAGGTAAAGCTGCTGCTTTAGAGAAGATCACACTAGATAAATAAGGGACAGTTATGAATTGATAACGCCCTTAAATATTTTTTAGTGTTATCATCCTGGATAAAGAAATGTATAATAGCCTTTTAGGGAGAGGCATTGTTTTCTGAAACAGTGCCTTGTTTTATAAAATTGATTCTTTTTCTCTGTTATAAATGACTTTTCTACATGACTTTTTCCCTGTAAAAATGTTTATACAAATTATTCGTGGGTTGTATTTTTATAATGTTATATCTTTTAGACATTGTCTTCCTGTGCAGAAACAGTTTGAACTGAATAAAGTTGTAAAATGTTAGACCTGTGCTTCAGTTGCTGAAGGAGAAAAGTGTGTATTAATAGAAAGGGCAGAACATCATCAGTGTGACTCTGAAGAGTCCAGCATATTTCTGAAAGCAGACTAGGTCTGTTTGACACAACACCAGCAGGTTTCATTTGTTTTTTAGCACCGACTGTATGTGCATGGGGAGATATTGCAATTTTTGAATTAATATTATACGCACATGAAACTACATTTAACTAATTATTTTGTGACTATTATTGGTTTCCCACGTCCAGATGGAAAATATATATTGAAGTAATTTAAAGGGCTTTTATTGTGGAGGTTTTTTAATTAATACTCCCCTCTGAGCACAGTGGAGAGACCATACTGTAATGGCTAAGCCTTTTCTCTGAGGTTACCTGGTGTGAGAAATGAGGAGGGTTTAAACTTAAACAGTTATCTGCTGTTTCTATGCTGACCTTTGTTCTCTCGGCAAGTATCACGTTGTTTCACCCTGATGCATTTTCACCCTGGTGTTTCACCCTTGTTCACCCTTGTACTGTGAGCCAAGTAATCATCTGAGAGGAGGGGCTTTGTACTATTCCGTTGCACAGTCATCAACTTGCTAACACTGCCAGACAGAATGGAATATTTTCATACCAAAGCTGTTCAGCACACGTTTACCTTCATGCCGTCAGAAGTTTAGATTCAAAAAGCTCACTGTTTAAATCATTTTGTTTCATTTTGAGTCATTTTCTACATTTGTCGTTCTTTTTAACGTATCGATTGTTCTGCTGCTTCTTTATTTATATATTTCCCTTTTTTGGCCTTGAGTCCGTTTTTAGTCAAAAGGGAAAAACCTTAAGGTTAATTATTGCCATAGTGGTGAAAAAGGCTGTTAACCAGTAACAGTGTTATCAGCTTTTACGGCTTAATTTAGATTTTTTTAAGATTTACAATTTTCTGTTTATTATATTATGAGCTGATTTCAACTCAAAGACGCCACTGTAGACTGCACACAAAGGATAACTGTCTTCAAAATCAGGCTTTAGTTCCACTTTACTAATTACTCCATTAGGCATCTGAGGCTTTATGTCTAATCTATGTTTATTTTATGAGATTTTGTTTTACTTAAAAACCCTTGCACAGTGGAATTGTACAGTTCTATGACAACATTTTGGGGTCTACGTCAAACTATGTTTTCCTGAGTAAACATAAGCTAACACATTTGTTATAGGGAACATTTATGGAAAATATGTTCTTATCAAAACATCACTACAGGTCAGTTTGGTGTTAATAACAAGCTTTGGTCAAAATACCACAGAGATCAAATGTCAAAGCATGGTTTGCCCCATCTAAACAACCCTGTTGAGGAGGACTGGTTTCAGTACATGTTTCTTTATATGATAATGAGCTGGAGCTGTGATGGAAGATGCCCATACGGAGGGGCGGTGCAGTTCTGAAGTCTGAAGGATATCAGAAGGGAAGCAAAATCATAAAATGATTTTATCTTATATTTTCAGAGTTAGACAAACCACCAAAAACGACTGAGCTTGTGTTATTTCAGTTCGTGGGTTGGTAGACTCCAGATCCCCACATTGTTGTGCAAACACACTGAAAATATATTGTTTTCATAATCTATCTCCTTTAAATATGCCTTTTTTCTTATTTGCTGAGTTTAAAACATTGGAAAAATTAAATATTATATGATATCTCATAGCTTAGGTCATATTTATAGTTTCATTTTTGTAATAATCAAAATATACAGGTGTTTAAAGTGTGTTCTCTATAGAGACTATCTACTTATTATAATGTCTATTTTCTATAATCAGCATAAAAAATAGAATTACAGAAAAATGTTTACTGGTGCTTGTGTAAAGCTGGTAAAATTAGCGTATCTGTGTTGACATCACGACACCTGTCACCAGCACTGTAAATAAATCTTAGTCTATAAGTTTCTCTCCAATCAGCAGTTATGCCACAAACCTAGTGAAACCTAATCTAAAAATAGACTACTTAAATATCAACAATTTGTCTGCATGGGTTTCCTCTGGGTGCTCGGGTTTCCTCTCACAGTTCAACAACACAGACTTGTAGATGGGTTGGCTATGGAAAAGTGTCCATTCAGTGTGGGTGTTGGAGGTTGTGGTCCAGGTGACTGTCTGTGAGGAGTGTGGTGTGTTCTCCCTGTGTCTGTGTGGGTTTCCTCCGGGTGACTGTCTGTGAGGAGTGTGGTTTGTTCTCTCTGTGTCTGCGTGGGTTTCCTCCAGGTGACTGTCCGTGAGGAGTGCGGTTTGTTCTCTCTGTGTCTGCGTGGGTTTCCTCCAGGTGACTGACTGTGAGGAGTGTGGTGTGTTCTCCCTGTGTCTGCGTGGGTTTCCTCCGGGTGACTGACTGTGAGGAGTGTGGTGTGTTCTCCCTGTGTCCACGTGGGTTTCCTCCGGGTGACTGACTATGAGGAGTGTGGTGTGTTCTCCCTGTGTCTGTGTGGGTTTCCTCCGAGTGACTGTCTGTGAGGAGTGTGGTGTGTTCTCCCTGTGTCCGCGTGGGTTTCCTCCGGGTGACTGTCTGTGAGGAGTGTGGTGTGTTCTCCCTGTGTCTGCATGGGTTTCCTCCGGGTGACTGTCAGTGAGGAGTTTAGTGTGTTCTCCCTGTGTCTGTGTGGGTTTCCTCCAGGTGACTGTCTGTGAGGAGTGTGGTGTGTTCTCCCTGTGTCTGCGTGGGGTTCTTCTGGATGCTCCGGTTTCTTCCTACGGTCCAAAAACAAATGTTGGTAGGTGGATTGGCGACTCAAAAAAGTGTCCATAGCTGTGAATGTGTGAGTGTGTGTGTTGCCCTGTGAAGGACTTGTGACCCCTCCAGGGTGTGTTCCCGCCTTGCGCCGGACCCACTGTGACCCTGAATTGGATAAGCAGATAATGAATGAATGAATGAATGAATGAAAAAAGTCTTCATGCAAGAAACTGGGCCGTGATTGATTAGTTTGTTCATGGTAAAATAAATGATTGGTTTACATTGATTTTCTTTCAGTGTATAGGCCGTAAAAAAGGGGAGGGCAAAGAACCCCAGTAAAGCCTGGATATATCAGGATTCCTAGAAAACATTCCATGGTCATATATGCAATTTTTAATGCTACAGCAGTCAAAGCAGCTGCGATTCTATGTGCTTCACAGCTTCTGTATACTTTAGCACTAGTCAACAAATTCAGAGCACTTTGAAACATTACTGTCTTTTACTATTCTGTATATCTCATGAAATATGTGCAAGTTAGACTTAGATGTTAAATGTTTTGAGTCCCACCCCTCAAGTTCATATAAATACATAAACTCGGCTTTAAATTATCCTCAATCCTAATTCTGTTCTATGTTTAGACAGCTGCCTATATCTCTGTCTATATATTCTGAGCTATAGCTCGATGGGTTTTCCCTCTGCATGTCTCGACCAATCACAGGCCGGTGCGTCCAGGCTCGTCTATTCTGATTGGTCTGCGGTCCGCCTTAAATCAGACTTCAAAATATCGGGTTACATATGGGCTCTGTGCAGTTAGCAGACTACACCTTTGAACAACCGCAATGAGTACGACCGTTTCCAAAGGTGAGAATGAGCCTTTGAAAAAAGGATGCAGCGTTTTTAGAATGTGTTAATATGTGAGATATCGCGAGTTTTTTGAGGTATGCAGCAGAAAATGTGGGCTCTTTTGTCTAAATGTGTTACATATTAGGAGTGAATAGCTGTAGCGCGTGTAGTGGGTTTACTTAAATATGTTTACTGCTCTGAAGTTTAGCAGGAAATAACTGTGTCTTTGAGGGATACAGTTCAACTGCCGCCCAGAAGTGGTTTTCGTGTGCGAGCACGATGCCTGGAGAGGGTGAACTCAGTATCCCTCCGCCACAGAGCCTGGGAATGCAGACCCTAAAGCGACCAGGTTAAAGATTTCACTGAAGAAATAAAACGGAAACATATTCTCATCGAATTAAAAAGAGAATTTGCCTGTAATTAAAAGTTAATTTAAGTATAAGTTGTATTCAGTTATGTGAAGCTTTCTCTCAACGTGGCGGTCCCACCCCATTTTGAGGCCCCCTGGTAAAAGGGGTGCCCGATGATTAGAATAAGTTACTGGGGGCGGGGCCTGTGCCTAGTGGGAGGGGCGAAGCGGAAACGGGGCGGGTTCGTTGTTTGTTATTCGCCTAAGCTCATGGTGCCTTGCATATTATATATTAAAGCTTTTGTCTCAGGTTAAATACTTTTAAAAAGGCTAACGGTAAAGCGGTAAATATGAACAACAGTCAAATAAAAAATGCTGTACACAAACCTAGGGTATAAACTCAGTATTTAACCTTATAATCCGTAATCATGTTTTTTTTTTACTTTCTACTTCACTCTGAAACAATTTATACTTAACTTAAAGACACTTTAAATTCAATTTAAATTAAATTCAAATTTATTTTAATTGGATCCTGGCCATGAATTGTGGTGCACTCTTTGAGTGTAGAACACCCCTCAGAACAGATATTGGAGTTGGATTCAGCCCAGATGATGTGGTCTATGTTTTTTCCCTTTGGACGACATGCATTTTTTACATTGATCTCGGATCAGCTGATCCAAGTTTAACAACTGCAAGAGAGTGCACTGAAAACTGACCTCAAATAATTGCGTAAAAAGGCATATAGGACTATAGTGATATTTACAGATTGTGTTACAATCATTTATTGTGTGATTTATGTATTACTCAAATCCCTTAGAGTGCAAGATGATTAATGGTGTGAATGGCTTTCATGACGAATCTGAGGTGGATCATTCAGAGGGAGAGTTGTTTCTCTCTGAAGCTTTCAAAGTGATTTTGGAGGAGGCAGTGCACAAAGCTACAGATATGAAGGAGAAGGTAGTCTTTTTTCCAATGATATGTTGTGCATTACTAAGCATAGTGGATAACATACTTAACATCATACTGAGATATGGCTTTGTGTGTTAACATAGGTGTGTGAGTGGAAAGAGCCAGAAGAGCTGAGGGCTCTGATGGACCTGGACCTTAGAGACCATGGAGAATCTCACCAGCAGCTGCTGCAGAGAGTCCGCGACGTCGCCAAGTACAGCGTTAAAACATGTAAGTGGTCTTTATCACTGGTCAGGTAGTAGGACTTCATTTTTAATGGCTCCCTACATTGTATTTCATAACCATAGACTCCATTCACTATACACTTCAGCCTTAAAGTGCAACAACTGCTTGTTCTGGAAATGTATGAGGAATATCATTACTGGAACATGTTAAATAAATCCAGCTAGGGTAATTTCCATTCTGCCAGTAGAATGTCCAATAAAGGGCCAACTTATCAACTAGACTGTACAATTAAGGACCATTTGGCATTCAATAGAAATAAGCATTTTCCCCCTCCTTCTCAGGCCATCCTCATTTTTTCAATCAGCTGTTTGCTGGAGTGGATTACCACGCACTGACTGGACGCCTCCTCACAGAGACACTCAACACCAGCCAGTAAGTGTGGCATAGTTGGCACAGTACATGAGAAAGATAAGAACATAAGATTCCCGCAGCCTCAGAGCCAGCTATGACTTCTAGGCTTGGAGAAAAATTAATTTATGGTGTGTCAGCAAGCCTTACTGTAAGTTTAACCCAGCACCCAGTCTTTTATGTTAGCAACAAATAATGTGCAAACTGATATTCCCAAAAATATCACAACACAGAGATCAGTACAAGATGTTTTTTTTTTCATCCTCCATTATTCAGCACTGAGATGCCTTTGAGAGACCAGACTCTGTTTACTATTTATTTTAATTTAAAAAATAAATTGCATTAGTTGTGTATTAATTAATATACATTACCTCATTTTCCTTGTTTGCAAACTGATATTGTTAATTTTAGTGTGTTGAATCAGCTCTGATATATGGCACAATTTTCTTTTCCTCAACTACACTGTAGCTTTGTAATTTTCCATTAAACCTTTTATCAGTGTTTGTTAGATCAGCGCACTGTCACAAGGTCATCAGATACTGTGACATCACTCCAAACTGTCACTGGCTTTAGATATCTGTAGATGTGATAAGGGAGCATGTTGAAGAAGTTAAATCTAGGAATAGAAATCTTTTTTTTTTTTTTTTTGTAAAAATCTAACACTTTCAGATTGGCTGACATGAGTGATATCACCGAAACCCCAGCAAAGCCCACCACACTCTGGGAACTTGGTTAACTTCGTGTAATATGTCACCTTCAAAGACAAACTTGAGAAACTCATTGCATCTATGTACAACACCAATGCAACTTCAGGGATCACTGCTAAATAATCCAGTGTGTACTATTATTTCAAAGGATGTTCACCCATTTTTGTCCAGGAAAGCAGTAAAGCTTTGAAGTAAATGTTCATTACATTATAAATGTATATTCAAGACAAAAGTCTTAGGCCCACGGAAGAATTGGCCTAAGAAGAATTAATTAAAACCTGTGTTCTTCTAACTTATGACAAACATTACATAACTGAAAATAAGTATAGTGTTTTTGTAATAAATGCTGGGGTTATTAGGAGTAAGGGAAGGAGATAAGTGCAGGAGGTTTAATTACAATAACTTAAAGGAAACTAGACAGAAGGTATGCTAAACAAAAGGGGCAAAACACAGAAGCCAAGGAACTAAACAAAAGGGCTAAATACAGAGGCTAAGGAGCTAAACACAAAAGACTAGGCTAAACTATAAACAGAGCTAAACACTAAACACAAAACAAGGCTCAATGCTAAACATTAAACACAGCTAAATGCTAAACTAGGAATCTAAACATTATACACAAGAGCTAGACACAAAGCAAGACAAAACACAGAATTAAACATAGACTAAGGCTAAACATAGGCTAAGGACCATCAAGCAAACATACATACAATGACCCACAAACAAGGACTATATAAAGACAACACCAAAAAGAAACACCTGGGTACTAATTAAGACGCATGACACTAGAAACACATGGGAAGGGTATCACATGACCATTGAACAATCAGGAAGCAGACACAAGACAGGGGGAAACAGTCACATGACAAGGGAAGCACAGAACAGAAACAATACAAAACAGAACGTTACAGTTTTTACCTGCAAAATCACTTTTGTTGCCATAATAAAAAATGTTTTGATTTTCGTCAGTGTACACCACTGGCTGATAGCTAGCTCATATTTTTCCAATCCACATTCACATTCTAAATTTGCAGGTACACCTATGAAGTGGCCCCAGTATTTGTGCTAATGGAGGATGTGGTCCTGCGTAAACTACGCTCTCTGGTGGGCTGGTCAGAGGGGGATGGTATCTTCTGTCCTGGAGGCTCTGTGTCCAACATGTATGCCATGAACGTGGCTCGGTACTGGGCTTTTCCACAAGTTAAAACTCAGGGTCTGTGGTCTGTCCCACGCCTAGCTGTGTTCACTTCACAGGAGGTAAACTAAGAAGAAGATTTTTTTAACAAAAATTAGCATTAAAATCTGGATTAAAAGATATTTTTTAAACCATTTAATTTGCTGAATTTAAGTGGTTTAGCCAAAGTCAATTTTACACAGATGTCCCCTTACCCCAAATGAACATCAATCAAGGAATGTTTGGTGTCTTTTAGTTTTCGGGAGGCCCTCTGATTTTGCTACAAGGCTAATGTGGCTAATGTAGCTAGTTTACAAATAATGGAAGGTCATACCACATCAGTTGGGGTTAAGCATCAGACACATGCCTCAGACCATATTTTAATCTGACCATGTTACCAGACCATCAAATATTTCCAAGAACAAATTTTGATAAAACTTTGAATATGGTCTAAATGGCATCTTAAATATAGATTTTAACTGGATAGAGCTGAAATAAATGTTTTTGTTTGGAACTAAATGAAGTGGCAAGTTAGGTCTAGGTGAGATTGCACACTGCTAATTGATGATATATTAGCTGCTAAATGCTAATTGCTACATTAGCCTCATATCTCCGGTGCAAAACTAGAGAAGCCAACATCAGACACCAAATATTTATTGGCAAATACATTTGGGGTAAGGGAAGAAATGGTATTTTATTATTTTTCTCAGCTGTTATTTTAATATGCAGTCAAATTATGGACTAAACCCAAATTTATCTTTTATTTCCTTCAGAGTCACTACTCGATGAAAAAGTCTGCTGCCTTCCTTGGCATTGGTACAGAGAATGTTTACCATGTGAAAGTTGACGAAAGGTATTAGCCTTCAAATGGTCTTAGCTGTTTATTTCTGCATACACCCACATGGCCTGTAGTCCACTTCACTCTTCTGTAACCTCTTTGTACCCACAGTGGCAGAATGATCCCAGAGGACCTTGAGGCTAAAATTGTTCATGCCAAATCACAAGTATATACATTATCCTTTCAACCAACTTCTTCTTTGCGACACACTGAAGCACAAGAGAAACACTTGAATAAAGAAACTTAAATAATAAACTTAAAAACATTTTATATTGATATATTTAAACATATTTTATATTTTTATATTTTATACAAAAAATATTTCGATTTGAAAAATCAGCTTTCATTTGCTGTGTTCCACATGTTTGACTCTGGGGTATTTTGGCTGTATCTGAGCTTGTGTGGGTTTTCTCTTTCCTCTGCAGGGCGCAGTACCGTTCTTTGTCAATGCCACAGCCGGCTCCACTGTACAGGGAGCCTTTGACCCCCTGCACCGCATAGCTGACATTAGCGAGAGTAATGGCATGTGGATGCATGTGGACGTAAGTCTGACCACTTCTTTATCAGCATTTTTTGGGAAGACATTTAAGAACAAACGAAGAAGACATGCACACGCAGTAATATCTCTGAATGTGCTGTACCTTGGCTTGATTAAACTTGATGAAATTCCTTGTTACAGAAATATTCTTTTATGAGCTCAGGAAACCGATGTCTTTGAAAATCTAAACTGGCTTTAGAGCAAGTACAATTCCTGAAAACAGGCCTGTTATGATTTTTCTTTGTTCCACAGGCTGCTTGGGGTGGAAGTGTGGTGTTTTCCAAAAAACACAAGCATCTGATTGCAGGGATTGAGAGGTATCTTGATCACATAGACACACATAACTGATCCCTGGACACTATGAGACTATGGCTCATTTTAATAATTAAAAGTAATCTTTATGCCTCCAGTCCAGTGGTCAGTCTTGGACTACAGATATAATGGAGCACAGAACTTTCCCTTCTGAAAACTTGAGCTGATCTTTAGTCTGATATCTATTAATGGTATAGAAACATAGAAATATAGGTCAGTTTTAACCCTGTTTTTGTTTTATTTATTTTTTTGCCTCAGGGCAAATTCTTTCACCTGGAATCCACATAAAATGCTGATGGCTGGGCTTCAGTGCTCTGTTATTCTGATGAGAGACACCACGGTATGGACCTATGAAACAAGCAATTTATCTTTTTAAAATAAAATTGTTATGTTTGAGTGAATAAAATGTGCAGTAGTAATATGTGTGTACTATTGTGATCAAAGAGTTAGGAAGATTACATAAAGTCCTAGACCCATAAACTCTTACAGAGTTAAACATTATCCTATTTTTAAAGAGCTATACTGTAAAAATAAATGACCTTACGTGACAGAACAAGGGCTTACAGATTTGGAGGTTGAGAAAATCTCATATAATCTCTTTCTCTCACCAGAATCTCCTGATGCGCTGTCACTGTGCCAATGCCACATACTTGTTCCAGCAAGACAAGTTCTATGACATGAGTCTTGACACTGGGGACAAGTCAATCCAGTGTGGACGCAAAGTGGACTGCATGAAACTGTGGCTCATGTGGAAGGCAATAGGGTCCCAGGGCCTAGCCAACCGAGTTGATATGGCTTTTGCCAATACAAGGTAGATGGTGTTTTCCTTAATATTGCTCATTGAAACATCAAGGTACATTTTTGTGTAGTGTGTGTGAAAACCAGACCTGAATTTAAAAAAAAACAACAACTACTTATTACTTTGGTTAATACAAAGCTTTAAGGATATTTTACAACTGAATGAATGTACTTCTATATATCTAAACCACCAGTTACACCAGTATAGTAAACTACTATGCTAGTTACAATGTCTTGTGGTGCCTATAACACAGAGATTAGGTGGAATAAAATTCTTTAGAGATATTCAAGTCTCATTGGTATAGCACATAGCCGGCTAAAAGGTTCTGCTGCTTTGTGTTAGCTATGCTAGTCTTGCTAACCCTGACATAGACAGTTAGTCTGCTAGTTGCCAGTATTTTAGGCTAGTCAGATTTAACCCTCCCCCCCCCCTTTCTATTCTAGGTATTTTGTTGAGGAGATGAAGAAAAGGGAAGGTTTTCAACTTGTCTCTGAGGTAAAATAGAAATATTGCACTCGTGCTTGACTGCAGCAACTATATTCATTCACATTTGAATATTATACTGAAGTCTGCCTACTTTGGAATTCTTTTCAGCCCCAGTTTGTGAACGTGTGCTTCTGGTTTATACCTCCCAGCCTCAGAGGGAAAGAAAAGAGTGCAGATTACCAGGACAAACTGGCAAAGGTTTGACCACCATATCGTCCAGTTTGCTCAGAGTTTGGTAAATCTGACTAACAATTCTTTTTGCTTAAATGTTATCATTTTGTTGTGCTTTTGTATCTTGACCACCAGGTGGCACCGCTTCTTAAGGAGCGCATGGTGAAGAAGGGCTCAATGATGTTGGGCTATCAGCCTCTGGATGGTCGGGTCAACTTTTTCCGCATGGTTATCCTTTCCCCAAAACTGACCCACAGTGACTTGGACTTCGTTCTCGACGAGATAGAGAGGCTGGGAAAAGATCTTTAACCGGGCCATGGGAACTGTGGGTCATTATTCCCTTTATAAGCTCTGCAAACCCTTTAATGCTGTCATATGTATGTGTGTATGTGTGTGTGTGTGTGTGTAAATAGTTGATTCACATGTGTTACTGATTGGTAAAACAAAAGCTTGGATGCACAATATCCCTCTCCTCGTTAATGAGATTGGGGCCCACTGAATTAGAACTAATAAGGCTGTGATCCTGCTGAACAGTGCTGGTGCTTCTATTACTCATCCCAGTCAAAATTTCTTTGTCCATCCATTACTGCAAGTCTTACTGCATCTCTTTTGAATTCCAGGCATTTATAAACACAAAATGTGCCATTACGCCAGTTTAATTATTATAGCTTAACTTTGTATATAAAGTAAAGCTTTTCTTTGCCATTGTAGCTTACTGTACAACATAGATCACTAACATGCTGTTTGATCAAGAACAGTAAAGTAATGCTTGATCTTGATTGTATTACATTGGTCAGACTTAACGATTATGGATTCATTAGTACTAGATCAGATTAGAGAAGACCCTGTACTGATCACATAAGCATCAATTTATCAGTCTGCTCGGCCTAAATATTTGGTGTCAAATTCATGTTCTGGCTACTAGACCTTCTTTAAATCCACCCTAAAGTGTTATATACATCCAAAGTGGTGTTTTGTAAAGTTTAGATGCATTTCAAAGAGCACATATCCTTCTATATGTATGTATTTGCATACTCTTATTTAAATCCAAGCTGCTTTAATTCCTACTGTGTAGATCTTGTTTAGATTTGTATTGATGATAGACGTATAGTTGTGATGTATCATGTTGTACTGATTAAAAAAAACAGTATGTAAATCACTTGTTTTCTGAGGACTCTTTTCTGTGTACTGGTAGTTTGTGACCTGACTGCTAATGACATATTTTCGAAGTCTCCTTCCAGTCATGAGTCAACAACTTATTCCTGTTCCTTAAAATTAAATATTTATAAGTTCCAAGAGTAAAATACTTTTTGAAAATGGCTTGACTCCACACATTTGCATGAATGTCCAATTAGTCCCTGCCTCTTTCTCCACTTATCCCTCCATTATTCTTCTGCGGTTTAAAAGCCTTGTCCAGTAGATTTTTGCTTATGTTTATGACATATTATGACCCATTTGACCCACACTGCAAAAGAATGAAATCTAAACAAGTAAAATTTACTGGAATTTAGTCTTAATATCTAGTATTGCTCGTTTGGAAATTGTTGTAAGAATATAATAAGATTTTATCAACTTATTTCTAAGCACGGTGGTGCAGCAGGTAGGTGTCGCAGTCACACAGCTCCAGGGACCTGGAGGTTGTGAGTTCGAGTCCCGCTCCGGGTGACTGAGGAGTGTGGTGTGTTCTCCCTGTGTCCGTGTGGGTTTCCTCCTGGTGCTCCAGTTTCCTCCCACAGTCCAAAAACACACATTGGTATGTGGATTGGCGACTCAAAAGTGTCCGTGTGTTGCCCTGTGAAGGACTGGCGCCCCCTCCAGGGTGTATTCCGACATTGTGCCCAATGATTCCAGGTAGGTTCTGGACCCACCGTGACCCTGAACTGGATAAGGGGTCCCCCCCCCCCCCCCCCACACACACACACACACAGGATTTTAATAGACATCATGTCAAACCCATGATATTAATAAATATTGTGTTAATGTTATATCCAGTTTTGATTCTGAGCTCAAAGTTCAGTCCAATTGGTGATCTATTTTATGGATTTAATATAAGCTGATAAATTACAAAGATTGGTTTAGTGTATTTTAAAATTACAATAGTTACAATTAATACACAGCTAACGTTCAAAATGCCAAACTGGACATATTTTTTGAGCTTTTAAACAGATTTTAAGGCACTGATATATTATCCGATCATTAAGAAAGCTCAGTGTTGGATAATGTCTTAGAAGTGTTTACATTGAAGGAGGAATTGATTTCCATTTTCGAGCTGTATCACATACACCAAACTTCTACAGCCACACTATTTGGACATTTGTGATTGTTATCGATTCTGTTATTGTTTAATCAATATTGTTTTAAGATCAACTTGAGAATACAGATATTGAGAACGGACAAAATAAATTATGCACAGCCATTAATTTAATTCCCTTAATCACTCTAATGAATGGAAACTGAAAAAAAAAATGAGGTCAAAATATCACACATTTTCACAATTTCAGCCCGGTTTAGAACATTCAAGAATGCAATTTAATTACTTAATTATAAATAGGTATTATAAATATATTTATATAACAAACAAATCAGCCTCTAAACTACACAAATTTCCCTCGTTAATGTCTTGGGAATTGTTTACTCCTTCTATTATATACATTTCGTTTCCTGATCAAAGGCACAAAATACTCCCTCTTCCCTATATACTGCCTTTTATATTTATATTTATATCAGGAAAGTTCCAGATTGTACACTGTTTCTAACAAAATAATGCTGCAAATGCAAAATAAGACTTTAGTGCACTATTTTGGAGGTTGTTTCATGACCTGTGAAGTGCACTATGTAGGGAGATAGGGAGTGATTTGGAACATACCCACAGAGGGCTCTCCTTTGGTCACGTGCTCGGCTCTCCCCTGTGAGCACCTCCGCTAGCGTTTCCTGTGTTTGTAAACTGGAGAGAGAGAAAGACAAATAACTGGGAAGTCGGACGAGAGAAAATCTGGCAGAAAGAGACGGTAAATCGAACAGATAACATCTTTATAACACCGCACAGAACCAAGCTATTGATTATGAAGAGTATGAACAGTGCAATTTAATGTGACGCTCTGAAATGAAGCTCACACACCGCCCTGTGTTTGTTGAAAGATGGTGAATGGAGTTTAGCTTAGCATCAGGCCAACGAGCGTCCATAACACTTTTAAATTACTTTAAATACGTCCAGCTACAGACAGGGTTGGATTTCTCATTCGAATTCTAAGTTCCACCTTAAATGCTGCAACGGCCACATTCTGGCATCGGTTGCATTCTCATGTAGCTGCTGCCGCATTTAAGGTGGAGCGGAGAATTGGAATGAGAAGTAAATCAAATTCGGTATCGTCTCCTTTATTCTGAGATTAGAGCGTTTATGACTTTTTCTGGTCTATCAGAAATCTGTTTTAAATTAGATATTAATACTGGTAATAGTAATAATTAGAATAACCAATTCTTTTGATCTTTTTTTAATGTTTTAAATCCTTACATTCCTTATTGAGTCACACTTATAATATGTTTTATATTCACAAAAACGTCCTACTTCGTATTAATTTGACCCCTCTTTATTCCTTAGAATCAAACATGCTTTGCCTTTAAAGGTGCACAAGACCGTTTCACAAAGTGCCTGTCTGTGTTATTGTAGTTCACCTATCTTGCTGCCAGAGGACGCTCCTAGCTAATATTGACCAATGCGGCTTCTTTTATCATAAACAAGCTCTGTTATGATTGGCTTCTAATTATTGTACCTCAGCTCGGACTAAAACACTCAGTATAAGTGTGGGGGTGTGTCGGCTGTTGTATGCTGTATCTGTGTGGTTTTTTGGGGGGTTTGTGGTTAACAGAAGCACTTTTACTGATGCTTACCAATTGTAATCACCTAAATTCATTTCATTGCTCTTCTCATACAGTGCTCTTCATTCAGTCTTATCTGACGTGTTCAGTTCATGCCTCATGTTGTTAGTTTTGCACTGTTAGACTGGTGTTGAATGGCTGCTGTTAACTTTGGCTTTCCTCATTGCTTTCTTTCCTTACAACACACCATGTCTGTGAAGAATTCAAGCCTAAAATGTATCAGGGAATCTCAGAGTCAAAAGACTGATCCAGGATCTGCCTCATCTTGTCCGTGTAGTCCTGTATTTTGGAACCAGAAACGTCTTTGAAGATGCTTGCTCTGAGGATATGAGTGCAAATTTTGTCAAATTCAACTGACAAATAACAGGACGCCATGTAATCAGTTAGCCTAGCCTAAATTAAAGAATTCGAATCATCAAAATACCAATTATACAATTTAATTCCAGTTCTGAAATATGCATGGTTGAGTCACTTTAAATTTTAAAAGGGAATGCACTGAGGCATCAAATGTTAAATGATGAGCACACTGTTGTTAATTTGTCATCCCGCTTTAAGATCATGTGTCCTCAGACCTAAATCTGAGGATGACTTTGAGAGAAAGTAAAGGAAAAGCATGTACACGTTTTGATTTGCGTTCTAAGGCTGGGGCTTCCAGGCCAAATATGGGTGGATGGATATTTTCTTTTCCTTACATCACCCACCCCCCTCTGTTTTTAGGCTTACGCTCCTGATGGTTGTGGCTTGTGTGGTATCTGTTCATTCTCTCTGCCCAGTGCGAAGCTATCTCTCCCCCAACACACGCACACAATCTCATCCCTGCGATGTCACATCTTTCCAGCAACTCAGTCCGAGAGCACATGAAATGGGTCAGTGTTTTTGTTTTCCCCCTTGTTTGCATTTTCAGCTGTTTCAGTTTCATATCTTTGCGTTCAGAGCTTATTTTTTTTTGTTTATTTGTTTGCCTCCACTGTCAATCCTGTGGTGTCATAATCTTTCTTTAGGTTCACATCCACGCCTAAACCTTTTTGTGACCTCTGAGTTCATTCTCAAAGTCTCCATTAACCTGTGAATTAACCAGTATTCGACTGGAATTGAAGGCAGTGAAGTCAAATTAGTTAAATTGCAGTTCAGTTCATTTCAGCCGGATATATGCAAAGTGGTCAGTGGGGGGAAAAAAAAGAAATTAGGAAAGGAACCAGTTTAGATTATCTTTACACTTGTGTTTGCAGGCTGGGTTGCTGGGCTGTGAGGCAGTGCTCTCCAGTATGGCTTTGATGCAGGCCAATTCCACACCCAGCCATAAAAAGATGGCCTCATCTCTAGGACAGGGTCAGAGAGACAGCCATAGCCACAGCCACGGGCATAACCACAACCAGAACCATAACCACAATCAGAACCACAACCAGGATGCACACAGCCACCACAGCCACATGGTCCTGCCCTCTGGAGTCAGCTGCTCACCAATGGTAAGCATGGCCCTATGGACAAGTGTTTTTCAACTGTTACTCATTGCGTCATGATGTTATTATGAATCCTGATATTATTCAATTAAAATGCAAAGAAAAAAAAACATGAAAATATGAATCAAAATGGAATTATACATTTGAGGAAACAACGTGAGATCCTTTCATCCCAAGATATGAAGCAAGCAGTGGCTAATAGATTAATTTGACTGTGCTTGCAGCTCATTAATAAGGATGGTGAGTTCCACTCTTCCAGGCTGTTGGAAGAGAAGGACATGCAGTCCAGCCAGAACCATCAGCCAAAGAAGAAGAACAGAAAAACTGGAACACCTACCAAAGTGAGAGAAAAAGCACAGGCAAGTAACCCGACTGCTTGCTGGTTTCTTAGCATGAATTTTTATGGAGCGCATATATGTAATGTGTTTGTGTCTACACAGGTGGAGATGCCTGATCCCAGTGATGACAGCTCCCTCAACTCCCAAGTCCAGAAGAACTTCATATGTGAGCAATGCTATGGGGCGTTTCGGAGTAGTTACCATCTCAAACGGCATATTCTCACACATACAGGTGTGCTTTTAAAAATGTACAGGTCTATTTTGTATTGAAACCTGCTTGAATGCTGCCTCTGCCAAATGTCATCTATTGCTTGGGCAATTGTTACATAGTGCAGTTTCTGCAGTCCTGAGCCCAGAGTTGTAAACAGGGGCTCTATTTTTCTTGTTACAACTATCAATGATTTTAAAGTGTAAGGCGGCACGGTGGTGCAGCAGGTAGTGTTGCAGACACACAGCTCCAGGGACCTGGAGGTTGTGGATTGAAGTCCTGCTCCGGGTGACTGTCTGTGAGGAGAGTGGTGTGTTCTCCCTGTGTCTGTGTGGGTTTCCTCCAGGTGCTCTGGTTTCCTCCCACAGTCCAAAAACACACGTTGGTAGGTGGATTGGCGACTCAAAAGTGTCCGGAGGTGTGAGTGTTTGTAGTGCCCTGTGAAGGACTGGCGCCCCCTCCAGGGTGTATTCCTGCCTTGCGCCCAATGATTCCAGGTAGACTCTGGACCCACCGTGACCCTGAACTGGATAAGGGTTACATATAATGAATGAATGAATTTTAAGCGTAGTGTTCCTTTAAAACTGCTGTCATTCAGTGGTGCTTGAACATTTCGGAAGAGTTGAGAATTTTCCATGTTTTTGTTTAAATATGTCCTAAAATATGATACAATTTTTACAGAGGTCAATTAAACAAGTGAAATACAAAAAATATATATATACTACCACCACGTTGCATGACTGTAGTTGTTTGGTTTATAGGAGAGAAGCCTTTTGGGTGTGATATGTGCGACATGCGGTTTATTCAGCGTTATCACCTGGAGAGACACAAACGTGTACACAGTGGAGAGAAGCCTTATCAGTGTGACCGCTGTCAGCAGGTCAGAAATACACACACACACCCACACACACACACCCACACACAAAGAATGTCCTGAAATACTTTGAGAAAAATGAATGTAATAACTCGTATCATCAAAGGAATGGGATGTGCCAATAAAGTTTCCAGACCCAGTCCTGAACACTGACAGTGATATAAAATGTCCCCAGTCGTAGTGTTTCATTCATTATATAGCCATGCAGTGCACACTTAAAGTACATTAATGTTATTAAAACCAATCCAATTTAGGTAAAACATCCTTAACTGCCAAACACCAACAATAAAATCACAATATTGTGTCAGTGGGCTACTTTTTGGGACTACTAGAAGTGATAGTTTTATTGTCTACGTTTTTTAATGTAGACAGTATTATGTGCTACTTACATGTGCTACTTTCATATTTTAGGTTGTTGTTGTAACAAGTGAATTACTGCTTTTTCTGGTTATTAAATTTATCCTTTGGTTCTTGCTGAAGTTTCTAATTAATTATGAGTTGTCGCTAATTCCACTTGTCAGTTAGTGACCCACACCCACATACAATGCCACTAGCCCTGGGAGGGTGGGGGTGAACACATGCTCACACCGATAAATAAATAATTAAAAAAAAAACATTTTGCCAACCCGCTGCTTCTTTTTGGAGCTGCTACAAATGCAATGCCACCAGACGGATTAATGCACCAAGGATATTGCTAAAACCTCTACCTCATGATCTCCTGACTACTGAGCCAGCACTTGGGCCACTGTGGCACTCGGGAGCCCCCTGGTATTTCTGCTTTGAATGTACTATTAGTAAAGATACCCTAGTTAGCAGATGGATAATTTATTTAGATTATTATTATTTGATCAGCTAGTGGCTGTCTAACACTGTCTATTTCTGCTTGTTTGTTTGTTTGTATGTTTGTTTTGGACAGTGGTATAAACAGAGGAGTTAGCTCTCTCGTTCTTTCTCTCTTCTTTCAGAACTTCTCCAGGACGGACCGACTTTTGCGGCACCGACGGCTGTGTGCCGTGGGCATTGCTAAAGAAGAGAACCAGTCGTGCTGTGAGGGTCGCTCATACTCACAGGACCCTCCACAGCACACGGCATCCTGGAGCCCACTACAGGCCAACAGCAGCAACAGCCGGCTGGCTGTGTGACAGCTCTGTGAGCCTGTGAAAGTCTGTGGTCAGCCAGCTCAGTGGGAGAAGTGTGGACTCAATAAAAACCACCAGGGGGGCGCTCTACTGTGCCAGACTGATCCTGGAGCCTCTGACAAAAGACTCCATCTCTAGCTCCACTCCAGCCAGGTCAATTTTCAGCCACAGATGGTGGAAGCGTTTTTATTTTGTACTGATTTGACTTGTGCGGAGGGGAATCAAGTTTTATATTGTTCTTTTAAAGTAGAAGAGACTGACCCTGGCAGGGTTGGAGTAGTTTGTTATACTGCACAGGCAATAATGAATTCAGTTAGCAAGTAGAAGATCAGCGAGTTGGAGTTATTACTACTACTTCCTTCGATAGTTCCAGTGGCAGGATAGGGTTTGGTTGACAGATTCATGAGCCAGTTAAACGTGTCGTATTGATGCAAGGATCTGTGAACAGTTCCTGGGGCTCCAGCCACCATCACATGTGGCCTTGAAATCATAAATTAAAAGTCTGCTTCGACGTTAATGGCACACAAAAGGATAAGCAGTGATTATCACAAGAGGTGCTAACGAGTGTGAAACTGATTAATACAACAACTTTCCTTTCTGTTCATTTGAATGATTCCATGCCAGATTTAGAATAATAGGCTTTTCCCGGTGCGAGTGCTAAGAGGTTTGCATTCATATACAGCAACTGCAGATGTAGTCTTCCGGGGCCAGAAGTTGTTAAAATATTGGTTCTCAACAAAATTGCAACCAAAATAAGCTAGGAAAATGCAGTCGTTTTTTCCCTGAAAGAGGTCAAATGTATTTTTACTATATACCAAATATAATAAACACTTGTTTTAAAGAGGACTTCAACAACCAGACCCACAACAGCCCAGATCAGGACGATCACAGTGAATACAGAAGAAATCACAATTTGAAAGTGTGCCATTTTTAGTTTTAAAGAACTTCAATTTCAGTTATAGCATTGGTTTATATATCAGAGTTAGACCAATCAGAAAAAGCCAGGCACTATGCCATGTTCATGACACCTTGGCCCTCCACGTTCAGTGTAAAACCAGGCCTGGATCCTGATAATTGCAATTTAAATCACAGTGGCAACACTGGTCATTAAACTTGCAATTAGATCTTTTCCACGCATTATTTTATCCCTGTTATTAAACCGTTCTCAGTTGTGTTACACGCATTGGGTACCAACAGCATTGTTTTCTCTCGCACAGTGTTGTTGAGTGCTTTTTTATCTTGCTTTCCAAAGCGTTAGAATAGTTCAGAGTTCGTTATCAGTCTTCATGTTTAGCACACGATTTGTATAATAACTTGTTATGAGATCAGACCCAGCCTGTGAGACTGTGGCAGAAGATGAATCGGATATGACCTACATTTTAAACTTTTGCTGATGTTAATACAGTTGTAAGACCACACACACTTACACAGAAACACACAAACAGCCCAACTGCTCTGTCTACCAGTTGTCTGAGGGGCAGGTCTTACGTTCTTTATAGATACAGCTTGTCTTACCGAACAGATCAAGCTTGGGAATGGATCATCCGCAAATTACTACACTGTGTCTTAAGTACTGTTAACACTTGATCGATTTGGGCCAAACGTTGTTGTCAATTTTAACACTTTCTGCCCTAAAAGGTCATTGTTCTTTATGTAAACCAGTTACAGACATTGATCTCTGAACACAGACTACATGCAGTTGTCATCTGCTGAATTATAAGTTAATATATTTTTGTTATTTCTGCCTTTTCCCCAGACATGTTCTGTAGTAATAGTTTTAGATTGCTGCAGGTGTTTTAAACTAGTAGTCTCCATAGCCCCGCCACCCTCTTTTGTATGATGTAGGTTTGCATGAAGTTCAGATGCTCAAAACGTATACTGTATTGTGATTTTTAAGAGGAGAAAGATGAAAGTATTTTTGAAACCATTATTAATGTTTTTTTTTTTATCTTTTATTACGGTCAATCATGCACACTAAACTCTTTCTTACCCAGATAGACATGTAGTAGATGGAAATATAGGGCCTCAAACACCAATAAATTTTCTTTTCCAAGAATGCTTCCTTTTGTTTCTGTTTCTTAGGCGTTTTCTAGGCCTCTGCTATTCTGTTGGTTGTGTGCTGGTATTATGTTGTACTGTGTGCTGCCAGCAGGTGGCACACTGCGACTGATTCTGGTGGCAAAGTCTAATAGTGTCAAAAGCGCCGTCTGTAAACGTGTGGCTTTTTAACCTCTAAAAAGGGTGTCATGAGTCTGCTTTGATTTGTTGCCTATTACCGGGTTTACGACACGCCCAGCTGACCCACGCTGGTGGCCGTGAGAAGCGTCTTAGGGTCCAGTGTTGTTCATAATAACGTGAGGGTAATGAGGTTGTTTCAAGGCTGCACGAGCCGAAGGAGGGCACCACACGACGAGTGAAGTCATGTCTTTATCTCCCAGTTTTTCGGAGCATGGTAAGCGTTACATATAACTTCCCCAGCATTTTTGTTTTGAGATAAGCGTACACGTTGGAGCTCCTAGATTACACCAGCAAAATAAATAAATAAAAACACCATCTTGAAACATTTTAGCACCAGTGAATTAAAGGGGACATATGCAAAACTCAGATTTTGCATGCTTTTGTATTTCCATTGGGTCTCTACTGCTACTATAAACACTCGAAGTGTGAAAAAAACACACCATCCATTGGCTTTCTGTGAATCAGTTGAAAGATCTTGGTGTCAGGAATCATTATCCTATGAGCCGTTTGGGTGGCTCTCTTACTGTGACGTCACAATAAGAACTACAATATCATCGCCCCTCACCTGCATAAATATGGAATGGTGGGGCGTGGCCAGCAACAATTTATTTGCATAAAAGTGACAGATCCCTTAAACAAATTCTGAAAGGGACTGCAACTGGCACGCTCTCTTTATGTGAGAGTGATTTTGTGCAAAGGACTTCATGAACATGTTTTGTATAGTCCATAGACCTTGTTTGAAAAGAGCTATACTGTGTCCCCTTTAATTAAATTTAGTTTATTGCTTCTGGGCAGGTACACCCATATCTGATTATTGTCATGCTGATACTGGCCAATGGTGATACATTATCCATTCCTGCATTTTCTGTTACCGCTTATCCAGTTCAGGGTCGCGGAGTGTCCGGAGCCTACCGGAGGAAACCGGAGCATCCAGAGGAAACAAACACGGACACGGTCACCCGGAGCAGGACCCTGGAGTTGTGTGACTGCGACACTACCTTCTGCGCCACCGTGCTGCTCCGTGTACCGTTAACTTTGTAAAAATGTAAAAAATTATTTTTGTAAATATATTTTATAAATATTTGTCAGAGACTAAATCAGTGTGGTTTAATGATATAAGGTGATAAATTTAGTAAAATAAATGACTTAACAGTAAGCCAAGACCACCTTAAAGCTCATTGTGTACATTATCAAATTTACTTTGAAAATATTGGTTAAATCGAACTCCATCTCCGTTCAATCACAGCAAAAATGTGTCAGTGAACTGGGATAATGAATTCAGGGAACAGTTCAGACGTGCTCTGGGGGATTTCAGAGAGGATTACGGAAGGTTTCTCTTTGGGTTACACTAGTAGCTATGATTTACAGTGCATGGGGACAAGGAGCATTTACTGCATTCTCTCTTTAATGATGAACACAGTGATAGAGGAGGGAGAACAGAGGGGGTGGAGAGATTCCTAGAGAACCAGACCAATCGTCTAATGCTCCTGCTTCCAATTCAAGTGCCATGTAGTGCCATGTTATACAGCACAGTGCTGAACAATTTAGCAAGACTCCTGATGGAACCTTTCAGCTGATTGTATTTTGGATTTGACAAGTCCTGCTGACCTGATGTTTTATTTATTTATTTATTTATTTTGTTTTGGCACACATTCTTAGAACTCCAGTTGTGCTTTGCAATGTGTTAAAATTCATGATGAACTGAAGATTAGAAATCATAATCCCACCCATCCCCATTTTTTTTCCCTTCTTTAAAATTTCCGTCAGAGTCAGAATATATTCAAACTTCTGTATGACTATGGGTTTTGGTAAATGTAGTCGGTTTGTAAACCTCTCCTTTTTCTCCTTCCCCATTCTCCTTGAAAAAAATAATGGCCCCATGGCTGCGCACTCCCCTCAGTCTGACATTTAAACATGCTTATAAAAATTTCACTCCCATCTCACAGCTGCACGCGCCCTGGGTATTACCACGGCACTGGCGCAAAATGGCGAGAATGAAATATTGATAAGGCACCTCATGTTCCTTAGGAAGGCTCCAGGCGAAGCGCGACTCTGACGCCTCTAAACACGACCCCCACCCCCCCAGTGTTTTTAACCACTTATTCAGTTCAGGGTCGCGGTGGGTCTGGCGCCTACCCAGAATCACTGGGTGCAAGGCGGGAACTTGCTCTGGAGGGGGTGCCAGTCCTTCGTAGGTAAACACACTCACAGGTTAACTCCCAAACGCAGACCTATGGATAATTCTGAGAAGCCAATTCACCTAACAATGTGTGTTTTTGGACCGTGGGAGGAATCCCACGCTGACAAGGTGTGACTGTGACACTAACTTTTGAGCCCCGTTCAGTTTATTAGTGCATAGAAACATAGAAATGTACCGCAGGGTGAGGGTCTTGTTTTTATGTTTCTACATGCTTAGATACATGGGATTTGTGGTAAATATCAGTGATGTGGCTCTCACTATTTCCTGATACTGTTACGATGAAGCCTGTGGGAGTTCCAACTCTAACACATCCTCCAGTGGCCAGTCACCCATCTATCAGAACTAACACTTTGAATGTTTTTCTGCCAAGTGGAACAGCTACCCATCCTCAGTGACCATATACTAGAGAATGACTGCCTGGGGGTGTCCCTGTCTGCTTGATGTCCAACCTAAACAACTGTTGAGTCACCAGCAATTGACAGAATGCCTTACCTTCATGACCACTGTCTGGGCTTTCACTGAGAGTAGTACTGCTCACCGTTCAAAGATAGCACAATGGACTTCATCAACACAGCCCACGGCACACTGGGAACAGCACTCTACAGACTACGGTACACTCACTGCACCTCCATAATACTGCCCAGCTGGGACAAAACACTGTCAACTCATTGGTCATTTCATTTGAAATACCTGCTCACTGGTCAGATTATTAGAAACACCCTGGTCTTGATTGGCCACTTTGCAGCATGGAGATAGGTCTGCCATTCAGAGATCAGAAAATGACCACACAAAGTACCATTTTTGCATTGATTGACATGTAGATATCTGGGTTATGGGTCTTTCTCCATTTAAAAAGTCATTAGACAGACCATACAAAGAATTTGGTGACATAGAATGGTGCATGGAAAAAGAAAGGGGAAGAGGTTTCTAATAAAATGAGTGTATATGAGTCTCGAGAAGTGAGCTATTGGAGTAATTAGGCTACAGGGAGGCCTACATTCAGAAAGGCATTCTTATAATATCTTGCTGTGTGACATGAATAAAAACGTGTTCCAGTAGGAGCCAAATTAATCAAAGCTGTAAAACTTTGGGTTGGTCTAAGATTTCTTCCTTGGAGAAATATGGGGAGTTGTACATAGGGCTGTGTGGTTAAATTCAAACTGCTTTCTCCAACGTAAAGAAGAAAATGTGCAGCAGATATTTAGGAAAGATCAGACATAAAGCGTATTATTTACAAATTTTAGCAGAAAACATCGTTTTAAAATCGTTGAGTTAAACTGAATGCCATGATGAAGATGAAAAAAAAACATAATCTGACCAAGATTAATTATCCAACCTTAATTTTCGCATCTACTGGAAGATTCCCTGTCATCAACACCTCATGGGAATTAAAGACACATTCTGCTAGCTCCTTGTGGCCTTATCCAAATAATTCATACATATTCATAATAATACACGCTGCAGCTCTTTGTTTCTGATACTGTAGGAACCTGCAGACAATGCAAAAATTAATCTCTGAAAATGATGAATGACACCCTTTTATGTGGTGCATTAAATTATTAAAAACTGCTGTGCTAGACTGATACCACTAGCTTTAAAGGCTAAGCACCAGCGATATGAAAGTGTCAAACAAATAAATCCAGTGGAATTTGAGTTCCTAACTTGTGTTTATTGATCGTCAGAAAACATATTATTTCTTACTAATTCAAGGAATAAGGTTTAAAAGTGTTCGGAAACTCTAATAGGCGTCTTGCCTGTGACGTAGACGGTGGACAACAACTCTAGAAGCTGCACTTAATTTAATGCAAAATGACGAAAAGGTGTGTTGTTTTTGGCTGCAATCATTCAATGTACAGTGGGACATCTGTGCACAAATGGCCCAAAGATCCCAAAATATCCAGAAAATGGACTAAATTTGTCAACAGGCACTTTGGAAAGGACCATCCGCTCACTCCGTTATCTGTAGCTCATTTCACTGGCGCTTTTCCAACAATATGGGCATGTAAGGACACCCACGAAAGGTGTTCAAGAGCCTCTGTAACATGGAGGTAAACAGGGTAAGGACACACACTTCGCCTGTTTTAGTTGGTGTTAGTTAACGTTAGCTTGACTTGCTAAACTCGGTGGCTCAGATTACACTCGGCTACGTAGCTGCATTACGGAGGTTTATAGTGTCGGATGAATTCGAGTTCGATCACATTTACAAGAATAACGGTACCTCTAAATTTGAGTTTAGCTTATTGCTAGGCTATTGTCATGAATAATGTTGGTTATTTAGCTAGATACTGTCATAACAGTCAGTCATAACGGTGTTTTACCGCGGCGTTGTTCAGCTGTTGTCCACCAGTGACGTCACGGTTGCGTTCAAGAATTTCCGTAGCGAGCTCGGGTTTTTCCGTCAATTTAATAACATTGTCAGTTTTAAAGCAAATTAAGCTGCTATTTTCATTTTAATGCATACTTATATATGTCAGTAACTAAAATAATGTGAAATATTCATGGAGGTCCATTAAGTGGTGCTTAGCGTTTAAGAATCTAAAAAATATCAAAATAGAGCATAGAACATAAGCTATAGTTAACCTTATCTAACAATAGAAAATAGCTTACGTCCAGCAGGCTTGTTGTTAAAAGTTTGTACCTAGTCTTTTGGTATTTTTGCATTGGCACTGGAGCTAATAAGCTAACATAACTAGCAAATATATGAATTATATAGTAACACTTAACTGTGTGGATTTTGCATGTCTAATCACACTAGTGTGAAAAATTAAATGGCTTTATTTAATAATGTTAAATATACTTGTGGATACTTAATATTTTCAATGGTTGGAGCTACAAATCTAATGTAACCAACAGTTAAGAAGGGATTATAATTTTTTCCAGTTGGCATCAAACTGCCTGTGTCAATTCCTTGTTCAAATAATGCAAAGTTTTTTAACAATCAAAAAGACTTATACTGTTCAAAACCGTTTTAGCCACAATATAAAAACCAGATTAGAAGTGAGTTATTATCTTACAATAGCAGCTCTCAAAGAGTGGGACAAGCACGGGCAAATTGTATTACAACTGTCTGAGCATCTTCAAAATGGCAGATCTCGAGTCACGGCTAACTAATGAGTTTGGGAAGCACAGGGTATTTTGTCTAGTCTGATCCCACAGAAGAGATACTGCAAAAATTGTTACAGTATCATGTACCTGGGAGGAGATGGCCTCAGGATGCAAGCTGACTGAGGCAATGTGAAGCTCAGGTAATGTTCTGCTGGAACACCTTGGGTCCTGGTACTCACCTCACAAAAGAACATAAAAGATCTGCTTGCTAAAGTCACCTTAAGAGGTCTTGTGGAGTCCATGTTTTGATGAGTCAGAGTTAGCATATAGCTAGGAAAACATGTAGCAGTAGCCATTTTGTAGCCTGAATTTTGTCCATGCTTTTGTTTGTTTTTAGATATTATGCCATACAGTGTCAGAAACAATATAAATTAGATATAAATAAAAACGCAGTGTGTGACTGTTTAGCAGTTTGCACAATGCTAATGTGTGCTATAAGCTGCTATTACTTACTAGCGAGATTGGCTTAATATCTGAATTTGTGTGTAAAATAGAACTTTGGTTGAAACATAGCTCCAAGTATGAAGAAGTTATTCAGCCCCCAGTGGCAGAAACTTAAAACTTCAGGACAGCTTGAGCTGACCATCGCCTCATTGATAAGATTTATCTCACTCAAGAGCCATTCACATCCTTTGTGACAGGACGAACGCCCCGGCGCCCTGCCAACAGCGTAAAAATCACTTTCCGAAAGAGGCATTTAGCCTCGACAGATACATTAACAGGCAGTGGCCCCGTGTCCCCCCTACATCAATCTGCAGCTTGTTGGGACATCCTGCAGTCCCTCAGGCTCTTGTATGGACTCTCAGGCCCAGCAGGAACAATCTCTCTCCCCTGGGCTGGATCGGGGGCCCGGATGGCGGCTCCCAAACGACACTCCTCTTCTTCCCTCTGGGTCATGACTTCTCTGTCATGTATATAAGCTGAGGCGTCTTGTGTTAGATTTGTTGGCTTGCAAAAACATTCCTGCATCCTCCGGGGAGTCCACTCTAAAGGCACCCAGACAAGGGCGAGACAAGATACTGGATGTGGGCTCAAGTCTTTGGAAGAAGAGACCAGTTAAAGCATGTATGAGAGCTTATGAGCATTTAGTTTTCAGCTTTTTAAACTGTGCGTCCAAGATTGAACACATTATTGCCTTATAGAAGCTGACTTCTATAGGAGTATGGACAGGAGTATGAACAATCCTTTAACTGGAATGATGCCTTTAACTCAATTATAAACTTTATTTTAGCTTTCTCCAGCAGTAGCAACATATGTATTTTATGAAGTCATTTTTATTATGTCTAATTAGTTTTGCTCTAACTGATGCACCATGTCGTCTTAATTTGTTCTGGTTCCTAATTATACACTGGACATTTTTTCCTTGAATTGTGTGTGTGTTATGGGTTTAACAGTGTTATTACCAAAGTATTATTTCAAGTCCCAAACTGTAAACTGTTTATGCTGTTGTTTTTCATGACATAGACCCTATTGCTAATGAAACTAATAAAAGGAGCATTTAGACCTCCCCAATCTTCCATAAGCACCTGGTGAGCAACAAACCCACACCTTGGTTCCTGGAGTGTTTCGGAGGAGGCATGCTTTTGTTTGGAAGAATGCAGCATGGCGAGAGTGCAACTATGCAATCTACCGCCGACGGAGAGACACAGGAGCTGGCAGATTCGCTGCCAGCCACGTCCTGAGCCTTAATGCGTCTCTCTAGACATTACGCAATTACTTTTGACAAGGGTGTCATCTCACTCATGTCATCGCGCCTGGATTACTGTAATTCACTATATATGGCCCTCAGTTAGTCTTCCTTGGCACGACGGCAGCCAGTTTAAAATTCTGTGGCGGTTGCTCTCTGGTGTAAAAATGATAAATAATAACAGTGATTTGGGCTTCCTTTTATTGGCTTTCTGTTCATTGTAGAATTATTTTAATAATGGATTCTAAAATATACTTGAAGCAGCTCGAAAGCTGGAGTTCCACAAGGCTGGATGATGGGGCCTCTGTTGTTCACAATGTGTTTTTTTATTTTCTTTTATTTCCTTTGCAAGAAGGTTTTAAATGTGAACATGTACTTGTATGCTGATAAAGCTGTTACCCGCTGTTTTCTACAATCTTCATTCTTGGTCAGTGCTCACTTGTTTCATCACGTTCTTAGACGTGCTACATAGCTTCTAACAATGATTAGCCAATAGACCTACAACACACCGAAACTGATTTGCTTATATTTTATAATTTGATCATTTTGATTTAGTCATATCTAGAGTCAATTTGTATTACAGCTTGTGAACAACATTTAGAAGCATTTAGTGCGTTCTGAGGTTTGAGTTCTATGAGCACTGTAAACAATTCTGACTGAGCAAATTTTTTAAGAACAGAGCATTCCACGTCAAACCAGTCCGACTGAGTTGAAGAGTATATGTTCACATCTTAATGATTTATCTAGGCTACTTAAGTAGAAGGTCTATGACTCTACCCCTTCCCCTCCCTCCCTGTCTCTCTCCTGCTCTGTCTCTAACAGCAATTTTCCACATGAGCAGGCCAAGAGGAGAGCGAGCCGAGGCGTGAGTGGATTCAGCCGATCCGCATGGCGTGTGAATCCTTGGGCTTTTGACAGAGAGCAGCAGCCTTGCTATTTACCCTGAGACATTTTCATGGGTCATGGCCGTGACAAGGGGTTCACGTGGGCCGCTGATGAGCTCTGAAGGATTAGCTGTCAGCCTGATGGAGCTGATGGACAGATAAGAGCAGGTAGGCTCCTTCCAGAGGCCTGTATCAGACACTGTAGGCCAAAGTGACTTTGGCAGTTCGCCTCTGTTGATCAACTCTGCGATATGCTGATTTATAAGTGGCCCTTAGGAGCGCTTTGAAGAGATATGAGTCATATGCTACTTCACTGATCTTAGGGGCAACGCAAGGGCAGGAGGGATAAGCGGTACTTCAGGATCCATATTCATAAAGAATCCCACAGTAGGAGCACTAAGCTGGGATCAGGGTCTTCCTCTGTTTTATCTGTGAACCCAGTTCCATAAATACCTCCCTTACGAAAGGTTTTATGAATCCCAGGCCTGATCTGAGAAGATATGCTCCTGATGTCCTACCAAAAAGCCTTACTTCAGGGTTGTAAGCACTTAGCTGATACTTACTAGATATCTATGGGATCTGATAATAAAAGAAGAATACAGAAACTAGATACACGTTTTGTATGTGTTGCATTTGTTGATTGTACAGCAGTATGAATTACGTCAGATTGGAGCAATACTAAATTGAAATGTGATTGTTTTCATTTTAAACGGCTCATAAATCAGAAACCATTATTACTTTAGGACTAAATCCTAATTGGCAAAGGAGTACTGTGATATGGGTAATAAATACCCAAAATTTGAAAGATCTGTTGTACATTAATGTGGAGATATACAGGGCCAGAGCTGCACACGCTGTTGATACATTCTGAACATCTATATGATGTCAGACCTGATAATGAAAGAACAAAAAGAAATGGGCTGGATAAGGCCAACTTTTGCTTATTTCTAGGGAATTTTCAAAGATACCGTTCAAGCCACTCATCGTTCAAGTTAAATTGCAGTCCAGTTACGCACTCTCAAGCACCCTCTCTTTCTCTTGCTCTCTCACACACAGATAGAGAGATAGAACAAAGATTTATGTGACAGTCAACTAATTGCATGCTGCCATTTGTCTTGAGGAAGCGTCACCTGATCCACACTGGGGCGGCTTAAAAATTAAGCCTCAAGAATCATATCTACCAAATATAACAGCCATTTACTGCATATTCATTACACAAGGTGAACCAGGCTTTAAGCTTTCAGGTCTAGACTAGTTTTATGAAGGATTCTAGAGAACAGTGATAGACATTAATATGTTAAAGTCACAAAAATATAATATAACAGATTTGTAAATACAATTGCAAGTTGATTCACCTCCACTACAGTCGCAGACACTGCGTTTCAACACGTTGTCAGATTTTATCCTTCATTTAAAAACTATAACACGTTTTCCTTTTTGATCAACTGGCAGTAATTTGATTCTCAGACTATTCTTTTTGAACACAATCATTTACAGATATTTACAATTTATACGCTTTTGTTTATTAGTGACGTATTTAATAATCTATAAAAGGTTCGTGTTGGTGTAAAACTGTTCAGTGAAGTACATTTGCTTGGTTTGGCCTTATTTAAAAGCAAAGAATGTAAAATAATACCAAAATAATTAACATTTTACAAAGTCAGGCTTCAGTGAGGTAGAGGTAAATTAAGCCCCAAACACCGGAGTGTCCAGTCGGCCCTTTGTCTATTGGACAGGCTTGACTTCTGCCTGCTTTACGGAAAAGTCCCCAGTTAGGACATGTTGGAATTGGAACAACAGACCTTGAAACATCAACACCACTTCAAGTCTGCATCTTAAAATACACAGTCTATACATGGTCTAATGCAGAGATTCCCATACTAACAATGACTCAGAGTTAGTCCTGGGCTGGCCTTGGCACTGACCTGGCCATGACTGGGGCTTTATGCTTAAGTGCTGTGTCAGACAGGTAATATGATGATCATTACCAGTCTACAAATTCATAGAGTATAAACATTAGGCCCATAGCAATGACAAACGGGCATTTACTATCTGCTGAAAATCATGTTTACGTTTCTAGAGGTCTTATCCAAATAAACATGTGGTTCTGCATGTAATGTTTCTTTTAGTGTGAGGTGTCGGAATGGGATATTATTTCAAGTAGGTGAATTGGATGTGAACACGTTCCACAAAATTGCAGCAGTGGCTCTATGCGAGGCAAAATGACTTTGGCTTTAAATCATTCAACCTCTCTCTCTCTCTCTCTCTCTCTCTCTCTCTCATTTCTGCTCTCATGACGTCAGAAATGTAGTGCACGCCCTGCACCTTCCCTCAGGGAGAGGCTTTTACGATTGAAACCTGACACCATTTCTGTGTCCCATAAGCAACAGAGCTGTAACTCACATCAAAGGCAGCCAGCATCAAATCACAGCGCAGCTGTAAATTCACCTGTCAACTGTGGACCAATGGGAAAGCGGCATTAAATCAGCTCTGTCACGCTGGCGGCCAATGGCAGGACGGCGGCGGTAAATCTGTCAGGCCTGGGGTCTGTTAACGGGCACTGTGGTGCAGACGGGGAATCCGCAGGGGAGGGGGGGAAGGTAGGAATGAAAGAATATGAAAAAAGAGAGAGAGATAGAGAGAGGGGGTATGGAATGAGAGTATCGGAGAAATCTGTTGAGTGTGGAAAGACAGCAAGAAAGGTAAAGGAAAGAGAGGAAAGTGATAGCACATAAAAGAAAGGGAGAGAGTACAAGAGAGAGAGAGAGAGAATAGCAAAACAGTACAAGTAAGAAAATTAAACAAAAGGGAAGGAAGAGAGAGGAAGGCAAACAAAGAGAAAAGGAGATACAGAGAGAGTTAAGTAAGGAAAAGAAGGCCAGGTCTAGGAGAAGTGATGATGTAGAAGTTTAAAGGAAAAGAGAGAGAGAGAGAGAGAGAGAGAGAGAGAGAGAGAGAGAGAGAGAACAGAGTAAACAGATAGAGTGAATAGATAGAGAGCTAACTGGCCTGAAAATGTAGATACATGATAGTCAAATGCAATATTCCTTGCTCCATCTTCTCTGGCTAAACGTGAGACGCTGCATTTAAGCAAATCACAATAAAATGAAGGAGATTGGAGCCAGTTAGCACTAGAACGGAGTGAAACAAGATCGAGCAGGACCACATGAGAGAGGGAACACATGTCCCCCTCAGGGCTGCATTTCGGATAAATAATACCCCCCCCCCACCCAAAAAAAAAAAAGAGAGAGAGAAAAAGGCCATAAAGCTTTATTGCTACCACTGCTATTGGGTGTCGAGTGTCTGCCACAAATGTGAGTTATGGGAACACTTTGGCTTAACAATTACATCACTAACTTTGTCCCGAATTCAGATTGAGAGTACATTAGGGTCAGGCCTTGCTAGTCATTGCCAGAACTCAATGAATTAGATACGATGAATTTAAGTTACCATAGCTGCCGTCTCTTTCGCCCGCGCAATTAATATGCATCTAGAGCCGACATCTTTGAACGCAGAACCATGAAACAGCACCTTCAGAGGCTACCTCCACTCTGAGCTGCCTATATGGTGTCCAGATGTTTTAACGCATGCTAGCTAGGGGCTAAGTCATAACTATAGAGAGCAGTGTGTGAACAAATGTGTATGTGTGTGTGTAACTCAGCAGGATAGCCCCAGGATCTGAAGAGCTTTCTGGCTCATCTTAAATCCTACAGGAGGTATGAAAAAGAGAAGCTTTCTGGATTTTCCCTTAAAGCAATAGTTTAACAAAAACTGTTAAACACGGGTTGGTGTTTGACACACCTTGCCTGACAACTGAAAAGACCTAACTTTAGCATTTATGCTAACTAATTCACACAGCCAAAGCTCAGAGCCTGTCTGATTTAGCTTGCTAGCATCTACTGAAACACCATTTGCACCACTGCTGATATATATCAAATATCACAGGTATAGTGACGTATCTCTTAGCCAATTGTACATGCGGACTAAAGAGAAACTAAGCATATTTGACTTCACTTAACTCTGAGCTGTTAGCAGGGGGTGCTCAAAGCTGGACTTCACAAATGTCTCCAACCCAGGACTGCCTCCTGTTTTCAATAGGGAGCCCCTGCCAAAATGGGTGACTAATGGCACAGGCAAAATCGAAAATAGAAATATCTAAACAGGCTTTTAGACATGTCCAACAGGCCTGCTGATGGATGTGGCATACCTCTGTTTGAATTTATGTGCTTTCCAAGAACCCGGTCATGAGACAGGAAAACAAGGTATATACTTACACAGAGATCTAGCCAGAGCAATAACACCTCATTCTTTCTGAATGATACATTTCAAAGCAGTATGTTGTTGTATAGATAGTGTGGAAATAAAAAATGACCCAACATTTCAGCATCAAGCATTTTGTTTTCTTCTCCAAAATATAAAAGCGTGTGTATTAGGACTGATGATCTTGGCCAGCACACTCCCAAAAATAAAGGCTAACGAGTTCTAGAAAAAACATTAGTTGGTGTAGTTGCCCTGAACAACTTTTTTTGGGGTTATTGTTTATGATTCTAGCGGAAAAACATGGAAGACATCATTATTTGCTTCCAAACAGATGAGGACTGACAGTTTATATACTATGATATCTCATTTAGTTTTAATACAGAATTTTAATTTTATTTTGTGCATCTCCTCGATTAACAAGAAGATAAATACGCTAATTTATCATTTACCGAATTTTAATTATTGCTAAAATTATAAAAATTATAAAAAAACAAACTCCAGCAACCATCAAAAACCAAAAATACAAAGGTTGCTGTGCATGGAGCAAGATGCCTGTGTGAGTTATAGACAGGGCAATAGAAAAGCTGTGGCAGCGATGTTGTTTTTGGCTGCCTCAGCCTCCGTGCTGAAATGATTTTCTATTCGATGGGAATCCATAAACGGGCCCAGTGAGGGCGTGAGGTGTCGTAAAGCATGTCACAGGCTGCACTGGGACGACGTGGGTGTGTGTGTGTGTGTGTGCGCAGCTTAGCACTAAGGCCAGTTATTCAACCTCGACCATCTTATCTCATTCAGGCCGTGTGTGTGAGCTGAAGTTCACCCCTTGACTTCCCCCCGCATCTCTGTACTCAAGTTGTTCTCCACCATACTCCGGGATCAATTTCTTTCCGCTAAATTTGCCTGCGCCGATGGGACACTGTTATCGGCTGCAGTTTATCGTAGCCTTGTTGTTTGCGCAGCTTCACCAACAGTGCGGCTTGCAGGGGCTTGATTAGACATAGCCACTGCAGTCATTGTGCTGTGACTCTGGACGACCCTGTTTGGGCTCTGAGAGCTCATGTGAATGAAGAATCTAAATTAAGGCCTGACGTGTACAGGTAGTGTAGCTGTGTAAAATGTAAGACATAACAAGAAGCTTTTACTCAGGAAAGTGAGAATGTTAATGCGGTACATGATTAAATTGTGTCAGCAAGAGGGGTCAGTACTCAACTACTGATTACTGTAGGGTCACAAATGCTAGTTCTCTTCAAGAAGGAGAAGGCATGTGTTGAGAGATGGTAAAAAATTGTGTGGTACAGTTCTGAATGAATGACCCATGGGGACAGCGTCTGTGTGTATAATGAGTTTTGGCTGAGATCGTGAGGGGCTACATTGCTTCAGAGAGGAATTGTCGATTGTGATTATTGTTAACAAATGTAAGTTACTTTGGTTTAACATGTTGAATCTTGATGGGCGGCACGGTGGAGCAGCAGGTAGCCAGGGGCCTGGAGGTTCTGGGTTCGATTCCCGCTCCGGGTGACTGTCTGTGAGGAGTTGGTGTGTTCTCCCTGTGTCCACGTGGGTTTCCTCCGGGTGACTGTCTGTGAGGAGTGTGGTGTGTTCTCCCTGTGTCCACGTGGGTTTCCTCCGGGTGCTCCGGTTTCCTCCCATAGTCCAAAAACACGCGTTGGTAGGTGGATTGGCGACTCAAAAGTGTCCGTGTGTGTGTGTGTGTGTGTGTGTGTCTGTGTTGCCCTGTGAAGGACTGGTGCCCCCTCCAGGGTGTATTCCCGCCTTGCGCCCAATGATTCCAGGTAGGCTCTGGACCCCCCGCGACCCTAAATTGGATAAGCGGTTACAGATCATGGATGGATGGATGGATGAATGAATGTTGAATCTTGTCCATTCTCTTAAACTAACAGAAACAGCAGAAACCGCTGCGTATTGCCGCTCTCCAAACAAAAATATGCATCGTATAGTAGCTTTACAGGAGAAAACCTTAATAACTTTCAATGGAAGTCTATTTAAAAAGTAATTTTAGAACATTTCTATTGGTTTATTCATGACTACATTTAAACACAGTGTGAAGGACTGCTGCTTCTTTTCAAAAGATGTAGTAAAATTGCAAAAATGTAGACAGTGGTAATATATGAAGTTATGCCACTTAACACAACAATGTCAGCATCATAGGATAAAACTAGCATTGCTGCATTTCTTGCTAATTTTAAACACATATTAATGATGCTTAAATGGTAGGATTTCCTCTAATGCTGATAAATCATCGGAATGTATGTACTGGCCTAGTGATATATAAGTCAGTCCGTAGCATGCGGCCGGTCCTGCTCATTCTTTTAGCTGCTCTCTTGGGTGGGAGAAGAGCAAATGCTCACGTGCATCGCCGTGGACATAAACACTCGGTGAGCTTGTGGATGATTGTAATTTATTGACCATTACTCACACACGCAGCTACCGCACACACATGCTCTATGCGTCTATCAATTACAGGCCTCCAGCCCACACGCCTCTGACAATTTTATGGCATGTTATGTACAGCGCGTCAAGCCATGGCGTTTCAGACTATTATGCTCATTCCTGTATAATTAATATAAATTACCTTTTTGCCTTTTTTATGGCGGTGCCACTGTAATTAGCAGATGAAAGAGAGTTGCTGAACGTCTGCAGGTGCTGCAGGAGCATCCAGATGAAAAGCCAGAGGGAATGGCAGGTATGTTGGGGTCTGGTATGATCTGACCTTCTTGCTCGGGCTACAGCACAATCTTAGGAAGAAGAGGGATACACTTTCTGGATACAAATGCTGTTATTTGGCAGCACAGTGCAAAAGACACCCTCGTTCATTTAATTCATGTCCAAAAAGGGGAATCAAAAAAGAGGTTATTTGTTTTTCAGAAGATGAAAGTCAAAGGAAAACGGGTGTCATCCTAAACATGTTCAGGGATGTAGAGGTCTGGGTTCTGGGGCAGTCAGTCAGTCAGTTGATAGTTGTGAGAAAAGCGGCGGCTTCTTTGATTTCTTTTGTTGTTTCTATTTCCTTTTATTCAGAAGCAGTCTCTTGGAGTCGTCTTCTCACTGTGACAAAGATGTACATAAACTCCTTAGCTTGCAGCGCTGTGCATGATTACACAAGTTTGCTGGAACCCATTACCTTTAAAGGTTGTTCGTAGTCCCATATTCACTGTAATTGTATGCATTTTTATTTTGGATGTGCTTAATGTGCCTAAAGAAATACTTCAAAGGTTTCTCTCTTTTGCAGAGCACATTTGGGCCCAACCACCCCTGCTCCAACTCAACAATACTGGAGTTTTTAGGGTCTTAAAACAAGAGTTGCAGCTTACCCCTGTCCAGCAATGAATCACCTGCTAAGGACATAGCTGCTTCACTGAAATAAGGCATGAATTAACCGCTGAAAGCTCCACCATGTTTGAGATAAAGTTTGGCTGCGTTTGAGTTCCACACTCACCACATCTTTAAAAAACCTCTACATGCCTCAGAAGAGAAGCAGCCAAGATAAAGGCAGAGCTCACACAAACAGCAAGAGGTTGTTGAAGACTAAACTGCAGTGGAATGAATGGAAATAGAGGCACACTGAAACGCTGCCAGAGGGGTGCACTGTGAACACAGTTAAGAACATACAACGATCCTGTCTGAACAAGCTCTGAACCAGGGGTTCGGGTCTTTGCATGAAGACAGTCGAGGGCAGGCCATTAAAGGGTTGGAGCCCACTGCAAGGGTACATCAAAGAAAGTGTGCTTATGTCACCTCTACTTCCTCTAGAATACATCATTCTAGCACATCCATAACACATGCCCTGTCTTCCCTCTCATTTCTCTTGGGGCATGGTCTCATTTGCATAAAAAGACAAGGGATGGGAGGGGAGAGAACACGTGAACCTTTCAGCCTTCCCTCCTGCATTTTTTATGACAGGCACACGCAGAACAGAAAGCCTGGAGCTTAAAAGAAAAGGAACAAATAAGCTTCATCAAACTGGTAGTGGTCTTCTCTCAACAAAAAACTAGAGGAATACTGCATAATCATGGGCTGTTAACAAACACTTCTTATACATCATCTTTATAGCCTTCTCACAGCCCATTTGGTTTTAATAGAGATAAACTAAGTCTCCTATAGTACGCAATGAATTCATATCCACCTCATGTAAATGAATATAATAATTGTTGCCTCAGAGTAATTGAAAACATATTACACATCCCAAGCCAATAAGATGCATGTACATTTTATCAGGCTGTGATTAGCTCCTCTCCGTTCTGATCCACGGCAAATATATCACTTTAGATACAGACTTAGATGTGGGTATTTTGATCTATTTTGCTTAAAGGGGTAAACCACATCAAATGTTATCGAATTAACTGTCTTCTACCAGCCTTGGAATAAGTTTGGAGTAAGTTTACACGTTGCTTTTCACTCAATAGTTCACAAATAGTTATGAATATAACTTCAATTATCCTAGGCTCACATCTATTAAGGTAAAAAAGGGTGAATGTGTCCACCGTTGCACCTTCAGTTTTAGTGCTGTACTTCTGACTGTATGCCAGAAGATGGCGCTCTTATCTTGCTTGTGAGTCTTTGTCTATTTTAAACGTTAAAGCGCGTCCGTTGATGAGAAAATGGCGGGAAATAATAGCCTTCATTTAGATTCAAATTAATTCTTTCCAGTAAAATGGAAGAAACAATATAACCACAGCAGAGAAGAACAGAGGACAAATTTGAGGAAACCTGAAGTAACTCTGAAGAGAAAAAAAAAACAAAAAACAAACAAAAAAAGAAACAGACGAGGGAACAGTCGTTTTTATTTCAATCATAACATGGATCTGGGAAGAAAGAGGAGAGACTCGACCACTGGAATGTACATGAATCACATTCTGTATTCACACAGCGTTTGCGTACGGCACGATATCTCACACAAACACATTCAAGGCCAACCGGAATGGAATAATCAGAAAGTCCCTGGTACTTTTTCTTAAAGGGCAAGTCCTCCCAAAGAAAACAACTCAGGTATTTGCTCTCTTGCTTTTCTTGGATCACAGAAAAAAAAAAAAGAACAGGCTCAAGACCGTATTCATTGTTAACACACATGTAGTATGGGCTTGACTTTTGAACAGAATGAATGGAAAACATGGAGTCCAATCAGCAAATGTGTCGAAAACACCACAAATGTTTGCATAATTGCTTTAGCGCTCCGAGTGTTGTGTCCATCTCAACTTGAGGTAAGAGAAATGTTAGAAAACTTGTTTTTTTCCCTCAGGTGATCTATAACTTCACAGAACAGAGAATTCTCATAATTGTGAAAAGAAAATATTTAAGAGGCATAAGTGACAAGGACTGGTGACACGTGCTATGATGTTCTTGAGCTGAACCGTGGCATCCTATCGTAGTAATGACCATTTGATCTGCTCCTTTGCTGACTGCAACACCTGGACAGAGAGGGGAAAAGACAAAAAAATGTTATATGTCTGTTATATTTTAATAATAAACTATTCAGATACAGCTCTAATTACATTTTTAAGAAACTACCAGTCTTTCCCCTAACTCCGGCCACTGCCGTATATGGTGCCATTCCGCTCTCTCTCTTTGCCAATCGCATTGGGTAAAACAATAAAAGTCTTAGGGCATTTAAACATCAGTCTTGCAAGAAATCACATACCTAAACAATATTTAAGTATCTCTAACAGTGTTGTAATTCTTTGTGTGCAAAACTGCATGTGGAACACAACACGTTTCCATTTCACAACAGATATTTCCCTCAGTGTAAAAGTTAGCTTAGCGGTTAGCTTCCTTTTCTCTGAGGGGAAAATCTACCGCCATTGTAATCTTCCACGTAGAGTACGGATTGTGAACCTCTCAAAACCACTGAATGTGGTAGCAACTGTCTCAAGCAGGGGAGGTTGTTAGGAGTTAGGGGGCACCAATAATCTTAGCAGTATTGGCGCCTACTTAAACAAAAGCGTTTTTATCTAAAAAAGTATAATCTTTCAAAGTCAAGCAAGTGTTGGACATTAATCTACACACATTTGACTCCTGAAAAATGTTGATTTGAGTGAATAAAGTGCTTCTATTTATTTACAGTTAGCTAAGATTTCCAATATTGTAATTAAAGTGGCCAGAACTTGGGGTAATTACGCTAGCTTGATAATACTTAACATACAGTCACAATCACTGTTTGCTTATTAACTGTTTTACATTCAGCAAGAGCAGTGTAGTAAATCAGATAGTAATCGGATAAACTTTGCAAATGCCTCCTCTACAAAAGACTTCCTGCTAAATCGTGAATAAACTGTAGAGATCAGAGTATACAGTGTCCAGTTATCAATATGATTTTAAAGATAAACAAAATCTTCAACTTAAACCCTTGCTGGATGCTGAAATAAACAGTTAAAAACAAAAAACTATGCACTCACTTTTAAATTCCCATAAACCAAATGGATAAAACAGTTACATTTAATTAGTGATGTGTGCTGTGCTCCAGAATCTCATCAATAAATAAAGGCACATACAGACAGGGATCTCTCAAAAATAATTTTCTGTGGTGCAAGGCTAAAAGCGCTAATTGAATCTTAACACACCAAAGCCATGTTGTGCCATTAATGCATTAATTTTTATTTACAGCATCGTTATACGGTAGTTTATCATGGCGTGGACAACAAGCTTGGAAAGCTGAAATAACCACTGAATGCCATCAACGCCTCCCTTTCAAGTCACCTCTGACCCAAGACTATCATAGTAAGCAGTTAAACAGAGAAAGCTTACTCAAGACAAACCCATTACAGTGCAACACATACTCACACGCAGAACATGGAGACTGTCAAAAATGTGCACAAAAAAAGTTCCTGTCTGAGTAATGCAAGAGTGGGGAAATATCCAGGAATTAATTAATCATCTTAATTCGAGAAAGGC
The DNA here is from genome assembly GCF_029633855.1 of Hoplias malabaricus. Lineage (NCBI taxonomy): Eukaryota > Metazoa > Chordata > Actinopteri > Characiformes > Erythrinidae > Hoplias > Hoplias malabaricus. The sequence goes on from NC_089804.1 coordinate 14,776,764, forward strand.
GAGGTAAAGTATAACCATAAAGCAGGAGGACAAGGAGCGGCATTAATCAGCTGCGCGGGAGGGATGCAGGCAGTCTGTCGCAGGCCTCTTAAATGAGCCCATCAATCAGGCTGCATTCGCGCCTCCTGCGGCCACAGGGAGACGCCGCTGCCAGACAGCCGCCAATAATTAGCCATCATGCTTTACATGTGGCAGCGCAGGGAGGGTGCTGAGGCTGACTCCCAGCGGCACCACCAAACGCATGCTGAAACAACCACCACAGACCGATTTTATAAATGAGACAAGCATGGAGATGCTCAGTGCCACCGGTAAACAACTGTTAGTGGGATGAGACAACAGAAAAGACAGACAGGGGAGGTCAATCAATGGCGCAACTAGGATTTTATGAGCTCCTTTGAAATCCCATACAAAAATGACAATGGCCCTTATCTATATCTATATAAGTTGATTTTAAAATAAGCACATGCTAATTTCACCAACCATTTTTATATCTGATATTCATCAGTTTTATTGTTGGCCACTTTCTAAGACCAAACGTTTGAGTGTGTTAGCTAAAATATATATAAACACACACTATATTGCCAAAATTGATTTTCTCGTCTTTCCCAATGCATGATTTCTACCCAACCTTTGGAGCTATATCAGTTTCAATTCTTCTGGAAAGGCTTTCCACAAGGTTTAGGAGTGGGTTTGAAAGTCAGACACCGATATTGGACGAGAAGGCCTGGCTCACAGTGTCCACTCTAATACAACCCAAAGGTCTTTGATTGTTATTATATGCAGGCCAGTCAAGTTCCACACCACACCAAACTCACTCATCCTTGTCTTTATGGACCTTGCTTTGTGCACTAGCATGCAGTGATGTTGAAACAGCTAGGGGCCATCCCCAAACTGTTCCCAAAAGTTGGAAGCATGAAATTGTTAAAAATCCCTTGGTATTCTGAAGCCGAGCCCAACTCCTGAAAAACAAGACAAGTACCGCTCTCCTAGCAACCGCCAAACCCAGACTCGTCCATCGGATTGCCAAATGGAAAACACCTTTCCACTGCTCGAGTCCAGGCAGCATGCTTTACATGACTGCATTCCATGATGCACTCTAATGCACTGTTCTTGAGCTAATCTGAAGGCCACCTGAAATTTGGAGTTTTGTAGCAAACAACTCTGTAGAAAGTTGGTGACCTCTGTGCACTATGACATTTTATGTGGCCTACCACTTTGTGGCTGAGTTGCTGTCGTTCCCAGTCGCTTCCATTTTGTTGTAATAGCACTAACAGTTGGCAGTGGAATATTTAGTAGTGAGGAAATTTCATGACTGGACTTGGTGGATTTGGTGGCATCCTGTCATGGTACCATGCTGAAATTCACTAAGCTCCTGACAGCAACCCATTCTTTCACAAATGTCTGTAGATCAATCTAGGTGCTTAGTTTTATACACGTTTGGGCATGGAAGCAATTGGAACAACTGAATTCAATTATTTGGATGGGTGAGTGAGTATATTTGGCAATATAGTGTGAGGGCATGTGTATATACACTGAAATGTTGTACAATCTCTGTTCTATTTAAAGAACATTATTTCATATATTCCAAGGAATATAAGGAAGTTTTATGATTCTGACGATTAATATTTTACACTATTTCGCACAGTCTAATCTGCAATTGCAATTTGCTTATTTTGTTACAAGCCTACATATTATGGACTGCCACTGTAACTGCCAAAATATTTACATCACTGACTATATCTGCCTTCTGTTAGGGATGTGATGCACTGATATGAATTCTGGACCTCTGCTGATACCCAATATTTTTCCTGCAGGCATAACTGATGTTGATATATAAACATTCATCAAATGTGAGTTTGTAAGAAATGTGCAAGAGAAGAAGAGTGAGAGAAAGAGAGAATCCGTTTTCTCTCACCTGAGTGACGGTCTGTTCTGTCAGAGGCACATCGTCGCCCTGTTGGAGGTGAAAGATGATGAGTGATGGAATTCATCAGTATCCAATAGAGCTTCTTATTCATTTTTTCCATTCCATCATGCTGGTTATCTGCTGAATACTTAAAATCTAATCTATCTGTCACAAGCTTTTACTACTTAATACTTCTAATTCTCAAGAATTTTCTTGTGTCAGAGCACAAGAAAATATATAAAGAAATTAAAACTCAGGCAGAAAGTGCAAGAAGTTATTACCCCAGATTTACTATGAAAAGAGTAAAAATATGATGGTTACCCTCAGAGCTACTCTGTGGACCACCTGCTGTGGGTCACTCTCCAGGATGACACTGCCGGAAACATAATGAGCACATAATGAGAAACAGAACACATCTAAAGTTGCAGTTCATATTATGTGCCTTGTACAATATTATTTTGGTTTCTCAAATGATTTAAAAAAATGTTCCATTCAGACAAGGATTGCAAGATTTAAAATAATAATAATAATAATAATAATAAATAAGTACAATTTCACAGTGACTCACAGGTTTGCATTTTAATGAAACCAAAATAATGTAGGTCTGACAAAATGAATATGGCAATATTAACATGAATAAATATTAATGATAAAGAATTAAAATAATAATAATAATAATAATAATAATAATAATAATAATAATAATAAAAACACATACCCTCCATCTACAATCTCGTCAACGGCTAAGAAAAGGCCCTCCATATTTTCAAGTAAGGCTCTCTTTTCCACATTTTTTCTGAAAGAAAAAAATTATATTGTTCTTAAGATATTTTTTTAATTGCTCTAGTATAATGTTACAAAATATGGGCAGGTAGGTCATAAATAATTTTCTCATACCTCAACATCTGACTCAAAGAATCAAACAGACAATTCAACACTGACATAAGCATCAGCTGTGGAAAAATCAAATAAACAGGTTTATGACTTGCATTATTATAATGACTTATAGTTATGACAGTGTAGAGTAGGTGACAAAGATTACCTCATTTTCGTGTGAGCTACCGATTACATAGAAATACAGATCTATGTTGCTCTTGTACACAACAGTAAGGCCTTCAAGCAAAGCAATTTCACCTGTTGATAACGAATCTAATGTTATAATGGTTCTGTGCATAGAATAAAAAGTACATTTAAACATTTCTGAATAAATCTCTTACTGTCCGTTCGGTGCGTCTTGTTGAAGATGTTCTTCTCAAAGGCTTTTTGTTCTTTGACCGTAGGGTAAGTGTCATCATAATACTGAAAGAGAGATAAATCAGATTTAATCCATAACATGTATCTAAAATGGTTATCAACTAAAATTTAAGAGGTCAGAATTTTAGTGTTTACAATTTAAAATAAAGAAAATGCCTCAAATAGACTCATCAGCTAGAAAGTTCTTTGTTGAATGTTGGCAGGAGATCTCAGTCTCAAACCTGATGCAATATCAACATGGTTGCTCACACTGCAATAAAGCAGCAATTTTCTATTTTTAAATGACATTATAGCAGATTTCAATAGGCAGAAGCTGATTATTACACTGGCCTTAACTGTTGCAGTTTTGCAATCATTAATCATTCACCACAAACATTAATGTGTTATGATAAAAACAGGCGTGTACGTATAAAGTTAATGAGGATGAATAATTCATGGGAAGTAGTGATGGGTTGGTCGCGAACGAACCGGTTCAAAGAGCCGGCTCTTGTAAGTGAACGATGAGAACCGGTTCCCGTCTAAGACCGAGCCATTTTTTTTCTAAGGCTTGTCATTCAACCAATCAGAGAACAACAAGAAAGCTCCAACCCTCCAAGCTGAGACACTTGGTTTTCCTGAATGCCAATCTGCCTTCCCAAAAAATAGTTGAAGAAAATGTTAAATCAGTTAATGTTTGTTGACAGTTGTGGTTGTTTTAATCACTAACGTTGAATGCTGCTGTTTTGCACTTTGCAGAGTATTTGTTTATTTTATTACCCAGAAATGGATGATTATTTAATTTAATAAGCTATTTTGTAATACCTAACTTTTGGGTTCCATTGGCTATATTTCAGAGTTTACAAGTGATTTTTTATTAAGGTGTTTAAATAAAAATCCAGTTATTTATACAATTGAATGTGTGGATGCAATCAGTGAGTTATTACAAGACAGCCATAAAACAATTGGCCATTGCAACACTATTATTTTTAATATTGAACAATAATATTTTGTCCATATAGTCATGTAAAATGTAGGTAACACTGTTCTGTACCAGTGGAAATAAGTGGTAAAACAAAGAGCCATTTAGGAGCCGAAAGAGCCGGCTCTTTATGAAGAACCAAGCCAAAAGAGCCGGCTCCCCAAAAAGAGCTGAAATTCCCATCACTAATGGGAAGAATGTAGGGGTAAATGTTGCACCAAGTTCATTGTGAATGGTAGATCGGCTATGGAAAATCCACAAATCCACCTGAAACTGATAAATATGTGAGAAATTATGTTCAAACTTAGTATAGCTGAGGTCTCATGTATGTTATGTTGGGAAATATATTTCAAGCTTTGTCAAGGCAGAGTGCATTCTGGGACTGAAGCCTGGGATCACTGATGCAGAGTATGTAAGAAAAAGGCAGGTTAGGTGTCTCACCTTGGCATAGAGCCGTTCTCCATCATTGTCCATAATTAAAACTGCTTTTACAGTGTACAGCGAGGGTTCCTGTGACAGCAGGAACATACATACATACATGCAAGTTAATCAGTAAACAGTGATGTCACACAGATCCCATATCAAAAGGCAAAGGTTGCACCAATGATTTCAGAACAAGTATCATGAATCATGAATCAAGCAATTCATATCTGTGAGGAAGCTTAAATTGGGTTCTTTAGACACCTGGTTCCTATCACCTCCAAAATGAACAAATCTGACTCATTACTTTTCTTAAGAACACAGCATTTCACATCAAACTGCTCTGGATGACTTGATTTCATCTTAAAGATACAATTTGGTACAAAACTCTAGAAAAATCTATTAAATTGCCTGTTAATTTATGTATCACCACCAGTACCTTGTAATGCTCTCCATTTCTTAATGATACCTGGGCGTTTAACCTTTTTTGTGTTGTGTTTTGTGCACAGTTAAAGATGTAGGCCTTATTGTGTGCAGAACAAATGCTTTGAAAGTAGTATCTCAGTGATGGGCTAAAAGGGCAGATTCTGACAAGCAGGGTTTCTGACATCATAAACAAAATGAACCAATCCTTTGGGGTTTGACTTTTGTTGTCAAGGTAAATATAGTTGTTGTACTAATTGTATATTAACAGAGCCGTGTGTACGAAATAAAATACATTATTATTATTATTATTTTTATTATTAGAACCACTTTTAAGGCTTTAGAGTACTTTTATTGTAAATAACTTCTAAATCTGTTATTCAGATTAACAGTGGTGCGTTTAAAGGGTGTTAATCTATGAGGGTGAATGTAAAGTATAATGTTGTATGTCTCCGTCTATTATCCAAGTTAGGCTAACGTTACATCATGGTTCTATGTGCATTCACAAATCTATTAGCGTTTGGCTTTCACCTTGAATCTGGGAACGGACAATTTGATAAAAGCCACGTTTGTAATGTTTCTCTTAGGGAGCGTTATAGACGTAGCTACATAATCAATTTTGTTTTTCCTATCGGCCGTCTGTCAAATCTATACTGTTATATGAGGCTAGCTTGTGTGCTGGAGTTGTCTTCTTAATGGAATTCTCCGTTCCACCTTAAATGGTGAATGTAACATAGGCTGCTTAAGGTGGAACGAAGAATTACAAACAGAAGCCGACTTCAGCCTCGTTAGCTAGTGCTGTAATGAGCTAACGTTACAGCTGCCGTCTTCTTAAAGACAAAACTCATATTCATATTCAGTACCACCAAACGATAGCGATAGACATGATTTCTTTACCAGTATCAGCGTGTCCATGTTTAGTGGCTGTTTCTCCGCTGTGTGTTGAAGTCTTTGCTGAGTTTTCGCTTCCTCCTCAAACACAGGCCACAGAGCCAACTGTAAAACGACGCCACTCACGGTGTCTTCAAAACAAAAGTAAAATAAATAAAAGCCATTTAAAAATCTATACAACTCACTATAAAAATCAATATAATAGCTAAATAAAAATCTTATATAAATCTTTTTATTTGGGTTCCAGTGATTGAGCATTTACACATGTATCCAGTTCAACATATACATACCCATTTTTTCATTGCTTCCTTTATTATCTAAACACAAAAACAGCGGGAATTATTTAAAAAAAATAAATAAATACTAGCATACCACCAAACTATTCTTAACATTCAAGTCCCCTGCAATCAGCATTCATTCATTCATTTATTGTCTGTAACCGCTTGCTTATCCAGTTCAGGGTTGCGGTGGGTCCGGAGCCTACCTGGAATCACTGCATGCAAGATGGGAACCCATCTTGCAGTACATGCTAAATTAAAATCTATAGAAATTCTAGGTACAGGCTAAATAAAACTATATATAACAGCTTCATTTTATTGTATTTCATGGTGCTCAGAAACAAACAAACAAACAAACAAACAGCACTACAGGACAATATGAAGTAGCCCTGATAAAAATTCAGAATAAATCAACATGCGCAAAGGTGTTAATAATGCGTGGGAACAATTTCATTCATTGTCTTTAACCGCTTCTTCACTTCAGGGTCGCAGTGGGTTCGGAGCCTACCCGGAATCACTGGGCGCAAGGTGGGGACACACCCTGGAGGGGCGCCAGTCCTTCACAGGGCGACAAACACTCACACATTCACACACACCTAGGTTTTTTTGGAACAGGGGAGGAAATCGAAGCACCAGGAGGAAACCTAAGCAGACACAGGAGAACATAACAAACTCCACACAGACAGTCACCTGGAGCGGGGCTCGAAACCCACGACCACCAGGCCCCTGGAGCTGTGTGACAGTGAAACTACCCGCTGTGCCATTGTACCATGGGAACAACTTAATAAACCATAATATTTGGTTTCCACAAATTAATCCACCATTAAATAATTCATTTCAATGTCTTAATAAGATGTTCCCATAAAATATCTCATTATCACGCCTTAGTTTAATTTGATGATTCCCGATTTAATGGAAATTTATAAGGGTTTGAATAGCGGCCTTTGTTCATCCATCATGGTCAATTGATAGATTCTTGCACAAGACATACATATGTGTGAAGGTCCATTCCCAGTAGGCAGAGGAGAAAAAAATAGCAACTTGTGTTGTTTCTTCTTCTTCTTTTTTCTTTTGGATGTGGAAGCTGGAGTTATTTTCTCAAACACATATATTGAAATAATGATGTATTAAAACAGACTTTATCTCAGACACTGTCCCTGTTAGAAAACCAGCACAGAGCAGTTACCAGCAAACTAGATATTTTTTGGGCATTGGAATTCTGGTCATCTACAATGAATAAGCTGGATGACTAACTAAACCAGCATCAGACTTGTCTTAGATCAGCTTAGTCCTGCAGGAAAACCACATTTTCATTTTTGTGTCAGGATCATAAATATGGATTTAAATTCATCAAAGATGTGGACCTGTATTCATCTCTGGAGTAGACTTGTGGAACTGTGTTGTGTCTGCACAATTTATTTATGACCTTCCCATCCCACTGTGTGGATGACTGAGCTTTGTTGGCAAATTGTTTTGCTTTTATTGAAACTTTCCAATTTGTCATGCTGAATTCAAAACCAATATAGGATTGTATCACACAAATAGGACCATTTCCTTGTGCAAAGATGTTGTCATGCACTGAGGTCTGAAATGTAGCCAGAGTGTGACTTACCCTTGTCAGTTGAATCTAATTTGGATTCCAGCTATTCTCGTCTTCAATATTACCAAAACTGGTCCTTACTGTTTATCTCTGTAAATTCTAAATTCGTATATGAGAGTCTGAACTCCCTAGTTCCTCAACCAAGCTGGCCACCAACAGCAACAAATCGATTACAAGGCTTGTTGATACTCTTAACTTATACAAGTTAGTTTCGGTCACGCACTCTGAATGGTTGGGGAGCGTTTTTTTCCACAACCATTGTATCACCCCACTGAGCTGCTAACAGCTGTCTTTATGCTGCAGCTGTCCTTATTGTTTTTCGCAGGTAAGTAACCTTCAGCTTGTGTTTCACAGCAATATTCAGTTTACTTCGAGTGTATACACTGCTATGAGTACAGATAAAATACCATGTACTAATTATAGCCGTTTTCATAAACGTGTAAGTGAGCTGAGGCTAATCTAGTCTGGATGGTGAGTGGAGTACAGTAGAGTTTGTTACTGTGATTTAGCATAAAGCTACTTGTTAAGAAACTATAAATGAAACATATTTGATGCCGCATTCATGTTTTGTTTATTTACTTTCTAAAAAAATCAAGAGAATAAAACTCAATTCATTTATTGCCTGTAAACGCTTATCCAATTAGGGTCGCAGTGTGTCCAGAGCCTACCTGGAATAACTGGGCACAAAGCAGGACCACACCCTGGAGGGGGCGACACACACACACACCCCTCCAATGTGTGGCACTGAAGCATCACGGTTAGCAATAACTGAATTTGGTTCTGCACTATAGGGAGGTTGTTTAAATTTCTGTTTGATGATGTGTAAGCTTTGAAACAAGCGCAACTTTTATTCCATGTGAGCCTCAAAATGAGAGCTGGTTTTACCCAGTGTGAGCTTAGAAAGTATTATAGATTTTACTTAGTCTCAAAACAAGCCACTGGTTTTACTCAGTGTGAGCACTGAAATGAGCACAGGTTTTACTCAGAGTGGGGCTCGAAACAAGTGCCTGTTTCCAGAAGTGGGTAGTAACACACTACATTTACTCCATTACATTTGCTTGAGTAACTTTTTCGATAAATTGCATTTATAAGAGTAGTTTTAATGCAGCATACTTTTCACTTTTACATGAGTATATTTGTGAAGAGGAAACTGAAATTTTACTCTGTTACATTGAGCTACATTCTGCTAGCTACTCGCTACTTATTTTTATCAATCCATCCAATGCAAATCTGTTTTGTTTTGTTTTGTGGAGACTTCCAGCAGAGGCCCTGTCACATGACTGTGTCTCACCAATCAAATGTAGTCATGTTTGACTGTTTCACCAATCAAACAGAGCTTGAGAGCCAGCTGCTGTTAAAGCTGAAGTCACTTCACCGAGTGAACATGCTAACACACACACACATACACACACCCCCACATAGAGTTTATGGTTTATGTGCAGACTGCCTTGTTCTCCATGTTGTTATTCTTTGTAATCTCTGCCTGTTGAGCCCATTGTTTTGTTAGTGAACATGCAAATACACAGAACTACACACACACACACACACACACAGTATATGGTTTACATAAACTTATGTACAGACTGCCTTTTTCCTCTTGTTCTTTGTAACCTCTAACTATTAAACCCATTATTTTATTATTAAATTATTTTGGCCGAACTTAACTTAATGTTACTTTGTAAAGATTTCATTTAATACTGTTTCAGTTGTTTAAGAGATATTCTCTGGCTCTGAATTTGTTCATTGCTGTTTTATATTTTTGTGAATTCAGGTGTATAATTAGACGTCCAGATTATTAAATGCTTTTTAGTTTTACTTGAGTCTTATTATTCTAAAGTAACAATACTCTTACTTGAGTACAGTTTTTGGCTACTGCATGATAGCCTTGTGTTTGGGCGCGGTACATCTTTTGAAAGTTTTACCCATTTGTTTTTTTGCCCATTTCACATCACTTGGAAGGAAATTCTGGTGAAATGTCAGCAGACATTTCTCAGTCTCTGCACAGACATTCACGGGAAATAATTTCTACATTCACATTGTGGGCCCGAGAAGCCGAATATAATTAATTAAAATAAAATTAATTAAATTATCCCAAGGGATTTAATTGATAATTTATGGTGAAGGGAGCTTAATATGAGCTCGAGGAGGCTCCCTACTAACACGTATTCTCATTTTCCTTATATATATATATATTTTCTTTGTTAACCAAGATGATAACCCTAATAGTAAAGTAATTACTACTTTGTGGGCCACGCTCCTGAAATAGCTCTTTCACTAGCTAAACCCATCTCTCGTGAGTACCACCACGAAAGACTGATCTAATTTTGTTTTAATTCAGGTCATAATACAGTGATTTGTGTTTTTTTTGGTAATGATACACTGGCCTCAGTGACAAGAATCTTCTCCCAATCGGCACATGATCCCATCGTTTGTGTTTTTGTGCCCCCCTGTTTTAATTTAACAGATCCTCCTACAGGCAGCCATCATAATTGCACTGGTCACCTCTTCTGGGAAACACCACTGTGAAAACCAATCTTTGAGGGGATTTTCCCTGCTTGGTGTTCACATCTATTTACTACTCCAACTACACTGACATCAGAGGCCTTGTGCTCCATGCTCAGCCCTTTTGGTCACAGATTGTACTTTCAAGTCTGTTCTGAGACCTACTGTGGGTCATTTGCCATATTAAGCAAACCATACTGTATATTACCCTCGTCGGCTTTGTTTCATGCTTTGTTTTTCTATAATTACAAAAATGTAAAGCATAGGGATGCAGCTATTTCTGTGCTATGTGTCCTCTTTAACTTTGTGTTAAATACATCTTTGTTTGGAGACTTGTCTTAGAGCTCTGGCAGCACTAGAGTGGCTCACCAAAAGATTTCGCAATAATGCACTGGGTTTTCATAAGGTTACCACGAAGCACATTTCGAAACGATCCTTTTGTGCTGTAGCGGACACAATGAGACTTGGCAGCACGATGAAAAGATAAATTTTCATCAGTTCAGGTCATAATGTCAAGGCCACAACAGTTGCTGAGCGTTTTACTCAGTATGTTGTTTTTAAAGTTTATAATTATTCCATAGATTTCAATGTGGAAAGTTATGAGGTGTATTTAAGAGTAAATCTATAAAATATTCAAAAGTCAAACCACTCTTTTATTCTTTTACTTTCCGGGTTAAATATCAGTTTCAGAGGGAAAAAAACAAACAAACAGAAGCAGAAAATAAACATGAATAATATGTGCACTGTTTGCCTTTATTGTTGTTTCTGTTGTTTTCAAGAAAATTCCTCACTTTTTTTCAAAGAAATTAGCAGAATTTTTGTTTTTACCCAAAGTTAGTCTAAGAACTTGGTTGCATTTTTAGCTTCTCATGATCCCAGTAAAAAAATCAATGATATTTACGTTTGATCTCTGGGGTGGTAAGTCCACCATGCAGCTGTAGCTTCTTTGTTGTCTCCATAAACGCTTCTTAATTGGCTATAAATGTTTGTTATTTGCAAATTCCCTTCTAAATCTGTGGCTCCTCTTAAAAGCCATCTATTTAGGATACCAAAGAAAGGGTGGCACAGTGGTGCAGCAGGACGTGTTGCTGCCACACAGCTCCAGGGTCTTAAGGCCCTGGGTTCAGTCTCCACCTCAGGCCACTGGCTGTGAAAGGTGTTCTCTCTGTGTCTTTGTGGGTTTCCTGCCACAATCCTCAAACATGTAATTAGGCTCATTGGCTGAGTGATACAGGTCACCTCTCTAGTAGCGGAGAGTAGTGTACTGGTGAGGACTGGCTGCCATCACTTCATCCAGGTGGATGCTGCACATTGGTGGAAGTTCAGGCGACTTAAAAAAATGTAATTACAATGGATATCCAGAAATGTAAATGTAAGTGTCCCAAAGCAGAAGTGAATATGTGTAAACTTTAATTATAGAACTGTGTAAAATAAAAGAACCTAATATAAATCCAGGAGATAGAATTGTATGAAATCGACACAATTTTACAATAATAATAGAATAAGGTACCAATTTATTCCCTAATTAAAGGTACAGACTATGTTCCCATGAAGGTAGCAACACAATGACAGCTAAAGGTACCACCACAGTGACCGTTTAGACTCAAAAGAATATCTCACCAGTCATGTTGTAATTTTACAGGCTCAGAAATATGTTAAAACATAAAGAAGTAAAGGTCTGGAAGTTGGTTCTAGTTGTTTACATCTGGATTTTGTGTCTGTTGTTTCTCAGCATGAGGATCAAAGATGTGTCAATGCCAGGAAAAGGGGCATTGAGTAAATCAATCGTAGACCCAGCCAAAACATGAGGTGTGTCACAATGAACTGTTTGGTACACTGTTAAGAAGCAAGAATGCATCGGGGAATGTAGCAAAAACAAAGACCTGGCAGACCACCGAGGACCACAGTGAACGAACACCAAGGAACACTTCCAATCGCAAAGAAAAACTGTTGAAGAGATCAAGCCTCAATGTACACAATGAACACTCCTTCAGTATTGTTCCCTTTTGGTTCAGAGAGTTAAGAGGCTTATGCTTCAGAGAATGCTTCACATCATGCAGACCACAGGGGATTGTCGAGGACAGAAAAGGCCAGGTTGCAGTTGTCTAACCTGTACAGTTATGAGACATGACCTTCGGAGAAGCAATGTGTCCTTTTGTTGACCTGATGCTGTTATTTTATGATCAACGTTTTGAACATAGCCATCATACTAAATATTTACATAGATGCCCAAGATGTGTTAATAACATACATTCATGTATCCATTTTCCATAAGTACTTCATCTTATTCAGGATTGCAATGAGGTTTCAATGAGTGTACCTGGAACATTCGGAACCCTACGAGGAACAGAGGCAAGGACAGAGTGGCGATCCATCACAAGGCATCACCCACTTACATAGATTGACACTTTTGCAGGACCAGTCCTATTACAAACATGTCTCTTTGTACTGTGGGAGTAAACCAAAGTGGAGGCAACCCCACCTCAACCCCCCCATCTGAGTTGGGGATTGAACCCTAAACTCCAGGATCCTGGAGCTATGTGGCAGACTCCCTGCAGCACCACTGTGCCCCTGTATTAATAACAGTGATTGTGCAATTATTTTTTACTAAGTACAATATGTAAGGTCTTCAGTTCAGAAGTGAAGTCTGACCAATTGGGAGAGTTGCTTGGCTGGATTGGACAGGTTAGATTAGTTATTACTTGCCAAGTCTGATATAAAACCTATGTTAATTTAATGAAATAATTTCAGACATTTATTTATATTTTACACAATTATTAGACAGGGTGGCACAGTGGGTCCTGGGGATGTGGGTTCAAGTCCCGCTCCGGGTGACTGTCTGTGAGGAGTGTGGTGTGTTCTCCCTGTGTCTGTGTGGGTTTCCTCCGGGTGACTGTCTGTGAGGAGTGTGGTGTGTTCTCCCTGTGTCTGCATGGGTTTCCTCCGGGTGACTGCCTGTGAGGAGTGTGGTGTGTTCTCCCTGTGTCTGAGTGGGTTTCCTCCGGGTGACTGTCTGTAAGGAGTGTAGTGTATTCTCCCTGTGTCCTCGTGGGTTTCCTCCGGGTGACTGTCTGTGAGGAGTGTGGTGTGTTCTCCCTGTGTCTGCGTGGGTTTCCTCTGGGTGACTGTCTGTGAGGAGTGTGGTGTGTTCTCCCTGTGTCTGCGTGGGTTTCCTCCGGGTGACTGTCTGTGAGGAGTGTGGTGTGTTCTCCCTGTGTCCAGGTGGGTTTCCTCCAGGTGACTGTCTGTGAGGAGTTGGAGTGTTCTCCCTGTGTCTGCATGGGTTTCCTCCGGGTGACTGTCTGTGATGAGTGTGGTGTGTTCTCCCTTTGTCCAGGTGGGTTTCCTTCGGGTGACTGTCTGTGGGGAGTGTGGTGTGTTCTCTCTGTGTCTGCGTGGGTTTCCTCCGGGTGACTGTCTGTGAGGAGTGTGGTGTGTTCTCCCTGTGTCCGGGTGGGTTTCCTCCAGGTGCTCCGGTTTCCTCCCACAGTCTTAAAACACGTTGGTAGGTGGATTGATGACTCAAAAGTGTCCGTAGGTGTGTGTGTCACCCTGCAATGACCTTGACCCACCCTGAAAAGGATAAGTGGTGAATCACAGTGAATGAATAATCTTTAGATATATTCTATGTTATGCAGGTTTTCGCTGGTAACATGGTTGCCATCTACTTCTTGTGCGTTAAGTATAATGTGAAATATATGTGTACACTTTAAATATACTTTTATGCTTTCGGTTTGCTTGGACTTTCCTAAACTCTCTGGAAAAAGAAGCATACATAATTTCTCTATGGCCTTAGTGCACCTTTAATTAACTTTGTACTGAACGGTTGGTAATTTTGCTTCACTTCTGAGAAATGCTGCAGTTAAATGGAAAGATATTTGTCACTGCAAACGTTGTACCTGGTAGATTCCAAATGAGGAACCTATACCCACAGTCTTATTGCATACAGTAACTGTGTCTCAATAACAACCAAGATAAAATTAACTGATAATTCAAAATCTTTTGAAATGTTTCGTTTATCTCTTCATGCACAAGTGTGTGTACAGTATGACCTCAACTTGCTGTTGCCAGTTTTTAGCTACACTTACTTTGAACCTACACTCACTTGGGGCACTGAAGGGCCACCCAGTTATTTAAGTGGTGGACTCTTCTCTCTGGTGACACTGGTGTAGCAGTGTGGGTTTTACTGGTACAAATGTATCAACAACAGCATCATCTCAGCATAATGCTGAGGGTTTGAGCACTGTGTACACTTTATACAGTTTATAAACACACTATATAGCCTGTAGAAATAAAGTTAGAGCGAGTGGTATGTTTCAGACCACAGGGCCACTGTTGGTGGATATACAGACCATGATGTGCTGACATCAAAGACTAAAGTTCAGTCTTAGAATTTAATTATAGTCTCAATATAATCCCAAACACATTCAGTGATGTTTGGATCTGGGTCTGGGGCGGCCAGTCCACTGTTCAGAAAAGCAATGGGGAAGGTTTTTGTGGTCTGCCAGGTCTTGAATGTTTGTTGGAAGTCTGATTTTCCCTGTGACTAATAATCGTCCTTTTAAGACCCGTTAGGACATTTTTGTTTGATTTGTATTGCTTTTTTTATTTCCATCGTCTTACCCCTTCTTATGCAGATGGGTTACTTTATATATAAACTCCTCCGAAAAAATGAATGACTTGAACATAATGAGTAACTTGTACTTCATGTCTGTTATGACTTGAAATTAAATGAGCGTGGTTCATTGGCAGTAATATCTTGTCAGCAGTGGGCTTTATGGCTCCTCTACATGGACCATCACCACACAGCATATATTATATATTCTTGAGTGCAAAAGTTGATTCATATTTAAATGTTTCCTCTGAATTTAAATCCAACAAACCCTTGCAGTACATGTATTTTCATATTTTCACTTAGAAATTCAACATAGGCTTCCTTTGACCATCATTGTCTGAATTTTGCAGACACTGAATAACCAGTTTATTTTAATTTAATTTGATTTGACTGGAGAAATGATGGAAGCTGTAGTTATTGTTGTGGTTGGAGATGTGTAGGTGAGGGCTGTTGTCTTGGCTGAGTTTGTATGTGCGAGCTAGGGTGTGGCGAAGGCAGTGATGTGTGGTCTGTGTCTTTGTGTGTGTGTGTGTGTGGCAGTAGAAGACGGGGAAGGGGGATGCTGGGTGGCGGAAGCTCTGCTAAACGCTGATAAAGGCTTCTTAAGTACCCATGCTAACTGCTGTGGTTTCTTTGGCTTGAGCAGGGGCAGATCGGAGTGGCCTGCTATCACTGCCCCCCTGTCGTCCTGCCCAGCCGTACACTGTTGCACAATGATGTTCTCATGCCATATGCTGCATATAGTGAGAGGAAACAAGAATGTTGTTGTTCAATAAATGTACACTTCAAATTCACACACTTTTATGTTTAGAAGTATATTGAAGGCATTTGACAGACACTTGTCTGCAGCAGCTTGCCATTCAGGGTTAGCTCACTACATTACATCAACCACTTTTTTGAAGTTTAACCTGAACGTTCATATTTATGATCATATGCAAAACATTGGAGGCTCCAGGTCTATGGACGATGCAGCTGTTTATCTGTTTAACTTGGAAAGTAGATAGAAAGACAGGTCTAGTGGTGGAATCCATGAATCTTAATGTTATTAGGCCTACAGGCCGTGATTTTTTTTAGGTATTGCCGTCGTAATTGTGCATTCCATTTTAGTGTTTTATAGTGTTCCTGAGAAATGTACAAAGCTCTTTCATTTTTACATCATTTTTACAGCAGTGGACAAAAGTGGATAATAAAAAGCACATATGGCCATTCATGATGAATCACCGGACCTCCACAATGGTAGACTGCATGGACATATGTAAGTGTGCTGTAAAACTGTGATGTTTTGACTTAATTCAGTTGCTAACACTGCCTTAGATTTTGGAGTGAACTCCACTGATATTTAACTTCAGTAATTAACCCAACCATTTAAAGTTAAAACTGTGTGTTTTTATATGTATATACAGTGCAACAGTGCATTGTGGTTGGGAAATAAATCATATGAATTTGAACACACATGCACACATTTTTCCATTTTCCCAGCAAAAAGGCCAGGATGAATTTTCCCAACATGACCACAAACCAGGGAAACAAATGCCCTCTTTGTAATTAGCTCAGAAGGTTTTTTCCAAGGATTTGAGAGCAACGTGTTTGTTCGCGTGTTGTCAATCTTTAGCAGACCTTAATGGCACCAAGAGATGACTGGAATTTCTCTCTGGCCTCAGAAACATAGGTCACAGCGTCAGTGTACAGTATACACAACAACGTGGGATACCTGGCATAAGTTACATGGACGGATGTGGAATAGTTTTGTGGGCCACTATGGGGGTGTGTGACTTCCTGTGGTCAGTGTTGGGCCATACAAAGCGAGAAGGATGAGAAAGAGGTGGACACAAGGCCGCAAAGGTACAAGAAGGGGGACGAGTGATGTGCGGAAACCTAATTACGGTATAATGTTGTAATTATAAGGTTCAGAGATGAACAAAACGAGTAGCCAGGCAGAACGAGCTCACACACACACACACGCACACACACACACACACACAAGCAGGCCTTCAGAAACATGCAGAAGACCCAGTGACCTAAACTATGTATGGGGAAAGTAAGCCAGAGTGGGTGTTTAGCTTGGAATGAGCCAGATCCCAAACCACTGTGGTCTCCATAATAGCAAGCTGGTTTTCGTGTGTGTGTGTGTGTGTGTGTCTGTGTGTGTTTGTAGGTGGGTGAGGTGGGTGGGTGGGTGGGGGAATCAAGGCTTGGGAAGTCCCATCTCTCTGATTACTGGCAGGCACCCACCTCTGTGAACCATGTCAGCCACCTACGTCCACCACTATGGTGCAGTAAAGCCACAAATCAGAGATTTGTAAAAAAAACTGTTCAGGTTTGTAATTCATGCCAGAGGATTTTTAGGATTTGGTCCTGAAGGATTGCAGAGGGCTGTTGATAATGGGAAGTGAAATGCTATTAAACTGGTTATCCAGAATAACACACCATTTTACGAGTGGAGATGAGATATTTTCTTAAAATTCTTAAAATATTAAATTAAATGAATGTTCACGAAGACCATTTGGGGAAAAATGAATAATAACATATATGTGATTTTAAACTCAGAAATGAGTTCACGAGTTAAGATGCATGGCATACCACAACTAAATAATATTTCAAATATATCTGGTTATTGTTCAATATCATTTGTGCAGCTGTAGTTTTTGTTGTGCAAATGAACATGTTTTATAAACAGATTAACCTGCATTAAAAAATACACATACAGCTCTGAATCTATAATAATATTCATTCATTCATTATCTGTATCTACTTTTCCAATTCAGAGTCACGGTGGATCCGGAGCCTACCTGGAATCACTGGGCGCAAGGCGGAAACACACCCTGGAGGGGGCCAGTCCTTCACAGGGCGACACAAAATCATTCACACACTCACACCTACAGACACTTTTTGAGTCACCCATCTACTTACCAATGTGTGTTTTTGGACCGTGGGAGGAAACCAGAGCACCCGGAGGAAACCCACGCAGACACAGGGAGAACACACCACACACCTCACGGACAGTCACCCGAAGGAAACCCACATGGACACAGGGAGAACACACCACACTCCTCACAGACAGTCACCCGGAGGAAACCCACGCAGATACAGGGAGAACACACCACACTCCTCACAGACAGTCACCCGGAGGAAACCCACGCAGATACAGGGAGAACACACCACACTCCTCACAGACAGTCACCTGGAGGAAACCCACACGGACACAGAGAGAACACACCAAACTCCTCACAGAAAGTCACCCGGAGGAAACCCATGCGGACACATGGAGAACACACCACACTCCTCACAGACAGTCACCCGGAGGAAACCCACGCAGACACAGGGAGAACACACCACACTCCTCACAGACAGTCACCCGAAGGAAACCCACACAGACACAGGGAGAACACACCAAACTCCTCACAGACACTCACCCGGAGGAAACCCATGCAGACACAGGGAGAACACACCCACCTCCCCACAGACACTCACCCGGAGCGAGACTCAAACCCACAACCTCCAGTCCCCTGGAGAAATAATTATTATAACTACTCACAATTCTTTTCCAAGGGAATAATGTCACTGTTATAACAAACTCAGGATCTCAAAGACCTGAGATTATCGATCAGGGGTCTTTCACAGACGTACACAGAGTGGGCCGTTGAGAGATTAGCAGTGTCTAATGGCAGTGCAATTTAAGATGAAGCAACAAATGAATTGGCTGCTGACTCCCTTATCCTATTTAGGTTCCACTTCAGATACATGAGCAGACTTTGGCATAAACAGACACTTTGTGTGTAGCTAATGATTGTGGATGGCAGCGCACCTGAATGCTCTTAAGTGGTGTAATACAGCTGTCTCTGTCCACAGTGTTATTGAGAGGTCTGTAACATGATAAGGCGAGCTGCTCAGTGCCACTGGTCAGATGAAATTAAGCTGTTTCAGTAAAAAAAAGGGGGAAAACTCATCTCGCTCTACTTCATCACCGAGCAGAGATTGTACCACTGATTATTTAATTATTATATTTGTGTGTGGGGCTCTGGGGAAGAGGCCAAGGACTCCTGATGATCACTAGCTATGTTAGACATGCTACCCTTCCTTACCCCCACCCAATCCCTCCAACCCTCCAACTTTCTCTCCCCTCCATCGTTGCCAGATATAGGAACAATGTGGCCTTTCTTACCTGTCAGAGGTGTACATTCCATCCTTACTAAACCAAGTTGGAGAGCAGCCCCCACAAGCTTACCCCTCCTATCCAGGCCCGCAGAGCACCACCAGATTTACCTCCAGGTGCTTCGGCATGTTTTCTCCTCATTTGGAAGAAAAACACATGTATATTATATCCGAAGTCTATGTGCAGTTTTTCTTCTTTTGTCTAGGACACTCACACAGTGCAGGTATTGATGTGTTCTCATCCCTAAACTGTGCAGTGTGTTTGTAATATATCAATAAAATTAGTATCAAAATCAGTATATTTCCTGGTATACTAAATATATGCTCAGAATTAAATACAATATAGTATTTGATCCGTCAAAACACAGGAAACCCAGGAATTACTCTGACAAAGTATGGCTACTGCCATAAAGATGTCACTGAGTGGTGATTATGTGCACTTATAAACCAAGTAAATTAAGTGCATTAAATGTTTCAGTGCAATTAGCCAACCATTTATAAGAGTCAGAAGTTTGGAGTGGGGATTGGTGGGTGTGGGGGTTGGGGAGGGCTGCAGACAGGGTGGGTAGAAACTCTTGCTCACTATTATTGGTGACATAAACCTTTTGTGGTTGTTTTTGTGGGGAGAATAAATTTAGGAGGTCAGAGTGTGAGAGTTGCGCTAAGGACACGGAAGGGCCACACACACAAAAAGAGAAAAAAGTGTGGGAGCTTTACAGGAAAGTTGCTTACATTGCCCATAGACCCATCCCATTTATGCAAGTGACAGCCAAAACAGAAGAGAGAGAGAGAGAGAGAGAGAGAGACAGAGACAGAGAGAGAGAGAGAGAGAGAGAGAGAGAGAGAGAGAGAGAGAGAGAGAGAGAGAGAGAGGGAGGGCTGAACACATGCACTCGAAGTTCAGAGCTATTGGTTCAAAAGGAAGAGCACTGCTGAAGACTAATTTGTAAAGTTCTCCGTGTGAACTTCAGGGTCACAGCACCATTGGCTCGCTGGAAAATACACCGTTTGAAGATCTTCTACCTGAGCTCAGGGTCCAAAGAAATGCTACTAAGGTATGTCAGAATTGTGCCTTAGTCTAAATGCTGTGCATGCTTCAAGTTCCACATTTTATAGCTTTTAATGAGTCTGGCAGGTTGAAGGTGAACCTACCCCTTTACTTTAACATCACGTATTACTGCTTTATTCTACAAGGTGTTCAATTTGTGAACAGTTTCTGAAACTATAAGTTTGATCACAACTGTTTAGCAAATTTAAGACATTATTGGCAGTAGTTTTTGTTTACGGTTCCTTGTTGCATAATTATTTAACATTAATTTTATAGTTCTAACCACAAATATTGAATGGAGAGGAATGTCTGTGTCATTCAGTCTAAGGCCAGTTTCTCAAACCTGGATTAGGCCGATTATTGGAGCACTATTTTGCGTGATGGGTGACTTAATTTTGTAAATTTTCTTTTTTAAGGCTAAGTTCTACTATAACTAAGTGAAACTGGCCCCAAGTGTTGATTTCCTAAAGAGGGATTAAATTTAGTCCTGGACCTGCTTTTTTATTTGTAAAATCTCCAATTAGAATAGTTTACAGCTGGTATATACCTTAGATCTTGTAGTCCAAGACTAGGCCTAATCCCTGTGTGGGAAACCGAACCTAAAATGTCGTAAATTTAAGAATGATAATTTCTGAAATATAAATAACAGCTTATAGGGAACCAACAATGGTTCCAAAATGGCATTGCTCCAAATGCACTCTTGTATTTAAGAATGAATGATTGACATATGCACAGTGGCTCTTAAATGTGTGCTGTAAAGAAGCTTGATGTGACCAAACGTATCCTTCTGTAATGTCTTGTGTTAAAAAATATGTTCTGAAGATTTCATATCATTTTATTAGTGCGTGAGGTTTGCAGTATATCACCACACCTGATGTTAAAACACGGCTGGTGTGTGTGTGTGAGAGAGTCAGAGTTTGGGAAACCAGCCTGAGGAAACTCACCAGACATGGTGCTAAATGCAGGATATAACACTTTCATTTTTAGTATGTGTAAAAGAGGGCAAAAGAGCATCAAAAAAAAAACAAAGCAGTTGCACATGTATGTATGGCCCATAGTGGTTTCACTATTACTTTTTCATCCTGTCCATATTTTTGTAGTCATTTCTTAATTTCATGTTTGAGTTGGTGATATGATAAAAAAACTCACAAAAAAGAGGTCAAACCGCTTTGAACATTTCCACAAATTCTTCAGCACTTTGTGTATCCAGCCATTAAAGAAAAAATAAATCATCAGCTGCATTTTACAGTGTTTTAGAATGATTGGACCCAAGAAAAATACATAAAAAATTATTTAACATTAAATCACATTTGACATTGAAGGTAATTCATTTTGTAAAGTTTTATTCAGTCATTTTAGAGAAAGTCGTTTTTTCTGATAGTGTTTGTTTAGTGGTTCACTTAGTCCTTTAACAAATGATTTCAGTTACTGAAGGTTTCTGAACTACAGCTAACAGACACAAACACATAAATGGCAGGTAAGGCAGAATATTACATTTCACTGTCAACATGCCTAGAAAAGGTTTTCCTGCGACTCTGGTGTCTGTGGTTAGGCCCCAGTCTACGTTTTCTGGAGAGCATGCTGGCTCCCAAAAGATTGTCTTATCAGGACGTGACATTACTGCTCGAAAGCTCAGCTGATAGGACGAACCCGACCCAACGGAACTCTGCATGCCACGACACAACATGACATTCATCAAATGCGGGAAAAATGTAATTAATACAAGTGTTTTCCAACATCCATCTATTGATGAACTGGAAAAATTCCACCTCAGAAAGGTGTCCTCTCCAGAAGTCATCAGGCTTGCTGTAATTTTCATTGTTTTTTCTTAAGAATGTCCTACAGCTGCTTTGTACTTTCTGTAATTTCTCCACGTATCAAAGCTTACAGATATTTATGGACTTTAATTTGTCTCTGGTATTTTGATCGAGGTATTATTTTATTTTATGGCATTTCATACGGGGAGTGCATGCCTTAACGGTTTAAAGAAGCAGGCTTGGGACTGAAAGGTTGCTCACTCTATCTGCAGGACCGGCAGGAGGAATTAGGGTGGTGGGGGGATAGTGAAGGAACAACGCTTTCTCTTCCTTAAGCATCTACACATGAATTGCTTGAGCATGGCACCTAACACCCCTGATGCTCCCCGAGAGCCGAGGTGATTGCCCCCTGCTCCTGGTGTGTGTATGTTCACTGCCCTGAAACACTAGTGTGTGTGTGTGTGTGTGTGTGTGTGTGTGTGCCAGGGACGGGTTAAATGCGAAGTGCAAATTGTGTTCGACTGTGCGATGACAATTAAAGCATATTTAACTCACTCTACCATGTTGAATTTTAGATATTGCATTCTAATTCACTGAACTTAAATGAATAATGGTGTGTGAGAAATGAACTAGAAAACTAGGCAGAAGTCATCTTGTCAGAAACTATAAAAAGTCTCATAAAACCAGATTTTTTGGGGGGGAATCATTAATTGAGAGAAACCTTCTTTTAAAAGAGTCTCAAACTGATTTTCTAGAATGTGTTGATTGAGTGACCAAATGCTTAGGTTTTGGGGTTGAGATGTTCTCTCTGTATTCCAGACTGAAGCACTGCAGCTGGGGCCTTTCCTGAATGTGTTCAGCAGTAAATACTTATCCCTTTAATTTCAGTTGCGAGGTGAGTCTACATGTTACCCGTTGGGTAATAGTGAAAATACTCTCATATTAAAACTAAACTAACCACAAAACAGTCATTTACTTCAATGAAAAATGTTTGAAATATGACCGGTCAACACTTTGTGTGAATGTCTTTCCACTTCTTGTGTCATCAGAGGCTGGCAAACTCTAGCAGACTTCATGGGGAAGTGTCAATGTCTACAACTCATAGACTCAGTGCAAGTGGGGGGTTCCGACCTCATCACACCCCTCAGCAGTCAGAGATGGACCTGGCCTGGCAGGAATTAATGGCCATCACAGACCTGCAGGTCAGTCACTGGCACTCAGGTTCATGACTCACATCATAAAGGTCAGAAAACAACAGATATCAGGAACTATCCGTCTGTATCTAACATTTTTAACCCTAACCCATAAAGCTTTCCACATCATCTCATAAGTCCTTTCTGGAGGGGTTCTGAGGATCTATCTTAATGAAAAATCAAGGCCTATAACATTTAGCTAATGCCGAATTCCCCCAGAACACATTGTACTGTTAAGATCTGCAACAATAGGCCAATTGAGTGATGCAAGGATAAAGGGAGACAGAAAGGGGGTGAGTGTCGTAGGTTGCCAGCAGCCCCCTGCACAGCACAATGGCCATCTGTTTCTATCTGAAACCCGAGCAAACCTAAGTGAGCCCTGCATAAGCTACGGGTGGCACACTCATAGCAGGTGGGCTGGTCTCGCAGTCTGCAACCTGCAGATGACTTCTCAAAAGGTTGCCTTGCTCTTCCCTGAACCCTATTTTTTTTTTCCATGACAAGAATGATGAAATATTTAGTCTTGTTTTTGTGACTGACCAGTAACCGAATGGCGCTTTTCCACTTCATGGACCATTCTCGACTTGGCTCTTTTGTATTTGCACTACGCAAAACTGGTACTCAGTCCCTGGAACTGTGCATATGTTTTAGTCCGTACTCACACACAGTTCCAAGTGAGGTACTTTGTGTGTGAACTTGTAGAGCGCTGATTGGACAGAGAGACCACACTCCGGACTGCAGACCTCTAGCACTAACCAGCCGTGTGGAATCTCCAAGCTACAGTAGCAATCACATTTGCTCTTTTTCTGATTTAAACAGCATTTCTGAAAATTACATTGCTGTACAAACGCTCCATGGATTGGTGGCCAATTAAAAACTCTGCTGGATGGAGCATTAAGGAAGAGATAATCTTAACTGCTCTGTCTGAACTGGGACATTAAGTTGTGTATAATAGAACCATAGGTAACACATTAAATTGCGGCCTGCAAATTACAGGGTGAGTACAGAGGAAGTACATTTTAAGAAGGTTGTAACAAAAAATAAGTAGTGTATTGTGTATGTAATCATTACTCGGTATATTACAAATAACTTAGAGTAAGTAACATTTATGTAAGGCATAAGATAAAGTAGAGAGGCAGTGAGGTGTTTAATAATAAATGCTTCTTGCCAAACATTTTACATAGATACATGTTATGTACCTCTTAGGTTAGGTGCCAAAAAAAAATAAGTACAGTACTAATAAGACATGTAACTACAGTTCCGAATCTAAAAATTCTAAGCATAAGAACCGTTTAGGACATAAAAATTGTTATAGTGATCAGTCACATCTCCTCAATGTAAACAGTACCTGCATAAAGTTCTTCAAGTGTCTGTAATGACAATATGCATTGTAAGTCATTCTAAAGGCTCTGAAATCACTGCAACACAGCTCCAGGGACCTGGAGGTTGTGGGTTCAAATTCTGCTCCGGGTGACTGTCTGTGAGGAGTGTGGTGTGTTCTCCCTGTGTCCGTGTGGGTTTCCTCCGGGTGACTGTCTGTGAGGAGTGTGGTGTGTTCTTCCTGTGTCTGTGTGGGTTTCCTCCGGGTGACTGTCTGTGAGGAGTGTGGTTTGTTTTCCCTGTGTCCGTGTGGGTTTCCTCCGGGTGAGTGTCTGTGAGGAGTGTGGTGTGTTCTCCTTGTGTCTGCGTGGGTTTCCTCCGGGTGACTATTTGTGAGGAGTGTGGTGTGTTCTCCCTGTGTCTGAGTGGGTTTCTTCCGGGTGACTGTCTGTGAGGAGTGTGGTGTGTTCTCTCTGTGTCTGCGTGGGTTTCCTCCAGGTGACTGTCTTTGAGGAGTGTGATGTGTTCTCCCTGTGTCTGCGTGAGTTTCCTCCGGGTGACTGTCTGTGAGGAGTGTGGTGTGTTCTCCCTGTGGGTTTCCTCCGGGTGACTGTCTGTGAGGCATGTGGTGTGTTCTCCATGTTTCTGCGTGGGTTTCCTCTGGGTGACTGTCTGTGAGGAGTTTGGTGTGTTCTCTCTGTGTCCGTTTGGGTTTCTTCCCACAGTCCAAAAACACACATTGGTAGGTGGATTGGTGACTCAAAAGTGTCCGTAGGTGTGAGTGAATGTGTTGTCCTTTGAAGGACTGGCGCCCCCTCCAGGGTGTATTCACACCTTGCACCCAATGATTACAGGTAGGCTCTGGACTCACCGTGACCCTGAACTGGATAAGGGTTACAGATAATGATTGAATGAATAAAATCACAGCAATTTTTAATAATAGAAATATTTGTAAATTACCCAGTGCTTCTGCTGAAATTTTTTGTAATCAATAATATCTCAATATCTGTAAGATACCTGGTAAGAACTGCATTAACCCAGCATACCCTTTACATATTTCATATTACTCATCACTTAGTTGGTAGTTTTTTTTTTGTTACACCCAACTTAACAGGTACTTACCCTGTAATTTCAAAGCATTACTGAGCCATCTATTGCATAATCTGTTAACCCAAAGAACCCCTTCAAGATGCAAATAATTTAGTCATGCGGAAGTTTGAGTCTTTAGTGTATAGCACCATTTTCTTTATTGTGGACCCTTGAAGAATCATTGTTTAAGTGTGCAGTTTTACTGAAGGGATTTGATGTACAAACTACACTTCACTTGAGGCCATTTTTTACATATCTAACTATTCCTAAAGACTCTTCAATCTTTAGTCATTGTCAGAACTGGAAAGGCTGTTGCTCCCAATGACTGTCCTTATGTAAAAGCTGATTTTTTTTTTCTACTGCAGAAATTTGAAGTACCCACTGAGAACCCATATGAGCCTGTGCCATACCTCTCTATGGAGCCAATGGTGCCTTACGGGAGCTTTGGAATGAGCCATCCTCTGACAGAACCCAGTTCAGCTGCATGTGAAGTAAGCCCTGCTGGGTTTGAAGGTGGGTACACCGATGCAATGCCCCCCTACCAGCGTTTGAATCCACACATGGAAATGCACTTTGGCCACAGTGGGAGTCAGATGATGCCCAGACTACTGCCAAACACACAACCTCTGCAGCCCCCACTTGTGAGTCTGCTAGATCACATAGGTATGACAAACCCCTGTCAGGGACTTGGAAAAGAAGCCACAGGCCACTCAGCAGAGGACATGGAATCAGATTCTGGTTTGTCACTGGGCTCAAGTCCACCACTTGCATCGCCAGAGAATGCAGCACATGGGGTACCCACATACCTATACCATGATGGTGGTCTCAATTACACTGAAGGGGAAGCAGAGTGCATGGGAGACCACTGTCGCTTGAGACCAAGCATACCAAGCTCTGTGGATTACCAGCACTTCAGTACTTTCTCCAGCCACTCCTACTTTCCTGAAATTCCAGCCTTGCAACACACACAGTTGCCGGTGCCTCTGTCCCAACAGCAGAATCCAACAACCAAGCAGCTTTTACCCACTACCCTGAATGATTTTCAAATCAACGGCTCAAGGAGCACCTTCCAGGGATCTTACCCCAAACCCAGAGGAACCGGGTCTTCAGGCCCACTCAGCAGGGATGAGCGGAAAGCACATGCTCTCAAAATACCATTCCAACTGGAAAAGATTGTGAACCTGCCAGTGGACGATTTTAATGAACTTCTCAGTCAGTATACACTGAGTGACGCCCAACTGACTCTGATTAGGGACATTCGACGTCGGGGAAAAAATAAAGTGGCAGCACAGAACTGCCGCAAAAGGAAGCTCGAGAACATTGTGCATTTAGAGAGCGAGTTGGGGCAGTTGAGAGCACAGAGAGAACACCTTGCCAGAGAGAGACACGATTTTCAGCAAAACCTCACCATCATCAAGTGCCGCCTCTCAGACCTTTACACCAAAGTGTTCTCTCAGTTAAGGGATGAGGAAGGACATCCATATTCTTTAGAAGACTATTCACTCCAACAGACCAATGACGGCAACGTTTACCTAGTACCACGAAACACAGCACTGGAGGGGCAATAAGAAATTGTTTTTTTTTTTAAATATTTGAACAAACTGCTTTTCTGTCCATTTCCATCTTCCTGTAGGACACTTTCCATGTCCCACCACTACCCCACAAGTGCCCATTACTAGTTGGGACACCGACTTAAGCTTTCTCAACACACCTCAGGGTAATAGCCAAATACTAGGTAGCAAGAGGTCAAATAAATCTCAATTTATTTAAAACACTTATACTCCAATGCATTATTTATATGTTTTTCACAGAAAAGACATGACTTCTTTCACCTGATTAAAAGCTTTATTAATACAATAAGTAAAAAGTTTAAAAAAGTAAAAATGAAGTTTCCATCCGCTTCTTGGTCCTACAAATAGAAAAGAGAAAAAAGTGTTTATTTTGTACTATTTAAAAAACAAAACAAACAAAAACAAGTGGTTGATATAAGGTTACCTTAACAGTGCCTGTAGAAACAAGCAAATATCCATTCTGGATTGAAGATGCTTTGCATCAGATTCCTAGAAAAATGCAAATAAACGATTAAGGCATTTGCGCTTGGAACAATAAATAAGGCTACATACTTACTAAGATTGCATGCATTAATATTAAAGCACGTGAATTCTGTATTATTTTTGTTTGCCAGTCCATTACATTCAATCTCTCTGCAGTTACTTTCCTGTCAATGAATGCAATTACAATGAAAGCAACATTGAATACTGTACTGCATCTACAATAAAATCAGTTGAGTCCAACAGTAGTGGTGAAGTCTGTTCTTACCTACAGGAGGCAATAAAGCCATTTTGTTGCTGCCTGCTAGTCTTTCAGAGGAGACCTGTACTCAAATGCTCCCTGTTTCTTCCAATGGCGACGATCTTGCTACTCCTCCCTCAGCTTGTTTCCATGGCTAGTCTCTGCAGCCACGTAACCTAAGCTACTTTGAGCCAACTTACTATTTTGGTTCTTCAGGTGTTTTATAAAAGCACTTTCCAGTGATGGAAGTCTTAAATGTATTCACTGTGGAACAGATTTCCATTCAGTTCTACTTTGACTGGATAATTCACTTGAGATATAGAGCCAGAACGTCCACTCCATTGAGAAGGCCTGACTACACAATAGAACCCCTTCCCCCAAAAATTCCCAGTGATTTAAAAACCAGCAAACCTTTGTTTTTTTTTTTAAAAAAACTGTAAAATACTTTTATTTCAACATGATTGGTTGAAATTACACATAATTACTGACTGAAAGTCTACATATAACCTCATTTCATTTGGAATGCGTTCCATAAAGAAAAAAATAAAAACCAAAAGCCTGTATGGCAACAAAATTGAATGCAGGAGTCCCATTCATATCGCTACTGTACATCTCTTCTGATTGGCTGAGCAGATCTAGGGAGTAAACCTGCAGCTGCCCTGTCATCCCTCTCGCTGTCCTGCCTCCTCTCCTAAGTACTGAGTCCTGTTGAACAATATGAACAACAATGTTAAGCTGCACACTGTCTGCGGCTTCGAAAGATCATGTTAAAATGAAAACTTCACAGGGGGATCCAGTTGAAAACTACATTTGTTGGCATAGACCATTTCCTAATTCTCATCTCTACAAAAAAAAAAATAAATAAAAATAAATAAAAAAGAAAGAAAGAAAAAATGAAACACCTACACATTAAAAGCTCTGCAGGTCATACCAACCTCTTAGGATTAATATCTTCTGCCTCCACCAGAGCCACCATATCCTCCACCACCACCTCCTGAGCCACCTCCATATCCACCTGATACAGAAGGAAAAGTGTAAGTTTACTACTGAGCAGCACTGCCTCCACTCCCTTTCCTTCTGTTTACACATTTACTCACCACCATATGGGCCACTGTTCCTGCCTCCTCCTCCACCAAAGTTTCCTTTCATTGGGCCGTAATTTGACTGCTGGTTGTTGTAGTTACCGAAATCATTGTAACTGCCACTGCTACCGCCTCCAAAGTTACCTGTAGATAAGTACATTCACCACAATGAGCAAAAATAGGCATATTTGACAACGTAAACAAGTCTTTACGTCACTTGAAAACGTACTGAAACTACATTCATTCACTCACCTCCTCCAAAGTTTCCACTGCCACCACCATAGTTGTCATAGCCACCACCGCCACTGCCGCCGCCACCACCACCACCATATCCTCCACCACCATGGCTGCCATAGCCTGGTCCACTGCTACTTCCACCATAGCCACGGTTGCCTCCATAGCTAGGACTACCGCCACCACCATAGCCACCTATAAAAGATTTGATATAGAGCAGAAATACATAAGATTTTACTTCCCATTAATAGCTACCGAGATGCTCTTCCAGGAGAACCAGGAGTAGTGAAAATCAATGTTTATACGAATACAAGCAGCATGTCAAACACTACACAAGAACTATTATGACCTAGAAAAAGTGAACATACCACCATCTCCTCCAAAGCCATTATTGTAGCTATCTCTTCCTCCATATCCTCCACCATCACCTCTGCCTCCTGTAGTAACAGTAAACAATGCTAAAGCATGAAAATATCCTAAAATATTAACCCCTGATTTGACATGTCACACATCCTTTGGAAAGCAAAGAGTGAGCTCTGGTAGTTTAACCCATCATTTCTAAACATTTTTCCTATCACAGCACCCTTCAAGAGAATGTAAAATCTGAAGTCACTCCAATTGAGTTGCATGGTATTAACTAACCCAACTATAAATATCCACAAAACAATGCTTTTTAAATAAAAACAAGGATTGTCAAACAACCCATTATGAAAATACACAACATACCTCTACCACCAAAACCCTCTCTGCCTCCTCCAAAGTCACTGCTGTAACCGTTGTTTCCATATCTTCCACCGAAGTTTCCACCTCCTCGTGCTGCACCACAAACATAGGTTCATGTAATAAAATATGGAAGGGCTCCAGGAAATTTTAAAAAGATTCATCAATAAAAAATAAAAATGTCAACTTACCACCTCTGTTCATTGAGGCATTCTGCATCTCTTGTTTAGAAAGCGCCTTCCTCACTTCAGAGTTATGGCCATTAATTGTGTGGTACTTCTGAACTAAATTAAAAAGCATATTTAGTACAGCTCCTGGCTGGTAGAAAAAGCAGATTTGACCAAAACTTTAGATGATACTTACTAACTATGCGGTCCACAGAGTCGTGGTCATCAAAAGTAACAAAGGCAAAGCCCCTTTTGTTTCCAGTCTTGT
The DNA here is from genome assembly GCF_029633855.1 of Hoplias malabaricus. Classification (NCBI taxonomy): domain Eukaryota; kingdom Metazoa; phylum Chordata; class Actinopteri; order Characiformes; family Erythrinidae; genus Hoplias; species Hoplias malabaricus. The sequence continues at coordinate 14,806,933 of NC_089804.1, forward strand.
GATCAATCATTATTTCAATAGCTTCAATCTTCCCAAACTGCTCAAAGTAGTCACGGAGGTGGGACTCTTCAGTATCTTCTTTGATGCCACCCACAAATATCTTTTTCACAGTCATGTGTGCAAACGGTTTGTTGGAGTCCTGGAAAAACATCCAAATATTTAGACACAGCTTAGGCCATACATCTAAGAGAACAGACTGCATTATTTCAACTTGTGTTGCACCGATAACTGCACGTAAACGTATCGGCTACAGAGAGCACCGATACCATAGGTGTGTTGCAAGTGGCAAACTACTCGCTATTCCCTACATTTGGCACACAGGGCACTTTTCGGGGCATAGTCCCATAAACCAGATGGTGCACCACTAGATGCAGCTTGAATTTCAAGTTGGGGCAGATTGTAAACATAATGGGTATTTCAAACTACACAACTGTTTTTGTTAACATTTACAGAGACTGGAAAAAAGGTCAAACTACGCGACTGGGGATAACACCACAAGACCTTAAACTCTCCAACCAAACGTGTACTTTATGTTCTGTTCTCATTGGCTGATGAAGGGACTCGTTCAGCCTTGAGTTGGAGGAGAGTTTACACTACGCAACTATGTCCAATTTGTGGGGAAATAAAAAAGCCCCTCATGTTCGACATGCTGAAACTGATCAAACTTGAACATGAAATATCGTTAGGGAAAGTGATGACGGTGCATCCCTAGTTTCAACCCACCTCTCTAGACACTGCTCGTTTAGGCTCCACTAGCCTACCGTCGACTTTGTGTGGGCGTGCGGTCATAGCAGCATTCACTTCTTCCACATTGGAGTAAGTGACAAATCCAAAGCCTCTAGACCGCCTGGTTTCTGGATCTTTCATTACCTAGCAACACAGTAAAGAGAGGGGAGGTGTGAATATGCAGAAGTAAATTAAATTTTACATGTAAACAATTATTTTCATGTTCTAATTATTTATAAATAAAAACACTCACCACACAGTCTGTTAACGTGCCCCATTGCTCAAAATATTCCCTTAAGCTTTCATCTGTAGTCTCAAAACTGAGGCCTCCAATAAACAGCTTCCTGAGCTGCTCAGGTTCACGCCCCTGAAAATCATCATGTCAGAATTATCATTCAGGTGTAAACAGTCTCACTTGTTGACAAGTCATTCTTCATCATTCTGGGTATAAATTTACAAGTTCTGTGTGTACCGCTTGAAGTGTTATAATTTCAGTAATAATTATCTCAGAACATTAGATTAACTAAATTTTAATTGTTTATATTATGACCATTTTAAATCCTTAAAGAGTAACAATTAGTAGCTGGTGTCCACTGGATCATGTCTGCCATGGATTTTGGTGCAGTACACTGTCTGGTAAAGTGTGAGTGTGCTAAGCTAAACACATGACAAATAACTGGACATATAATGTGCATTTTTGTGACGTCACAATTTTAAAAGAGTTTATTTCTGCAGCTTTACTTTCATGTGTGCATGTCACAAATGGAGGACGCTCCCTTATATCTTTAAATGTTGAGAACACAACTGTATCAGAATTGTGGTCACAGACCGAAACAAAGACAACATTTACACAGAGTCAAAAGGAGCAAAGCTGTAGCTAACAAACATGGCCAAGCACGAAGCATTCTGCTATAAATGCATAGCCACAAAGCATTCATTCAATCGTTCATTCATTCATTCTAGACCACACTGTGTTTGCTGCAGGTTCCCTGGGCTGAGAAGAAGCACCACACCCGCCATGTTAAGACCGGGACCCACCGCTCATCTCTTACACACATTACACAACACCACAAAGCAATACGAGAGCGTGGTTCAAGCACTGATCGGGATATGGGCATCAAAGGCAGTGTAGGTGGTTTATGATGAACACGTTCCAGTAAAGCGGCCTTTGTGAACAGGACTAAGCAAAGAAATAAACAAAAACTCTTAGGCAGGTGTCGATTTAGTCCCCAGCCATGCGGCCTAACAATCAAAATGGCGGAGTCCCAGCACTTCCATAAAGATCAGGAGAAATTACAGAGCAGACAATACAATGCCTTCCACTAATACCGAAGTCGTTACCATATTTCCACCATTAGCAAACACACGACCATTTGTTTATGCACGAGTAAATATATTTAAAAGCCCGTTGTTAAGTCTGCTGTACTACCGTAAGCAGTGCATTCTCCCTATCAACAACACTAGCTCGGTCACATGCAAATTTCGGAAAGACTAATTTAGTCAACGCTTTCAGCGGTGTACATATTCATAAAAAACACACACATTAAGATAAGCTGGCTGTAGTGTCGACAAAGCAACGGTTACTTAACGCTGTACGTGTATCAATTTCAAAGTATCCGACGATAAAAAGAGCATGCACCCACCCGCAAATAACTAAACCTAACTCTAACACATCGACGGATTTAACAAAGCATCAATTTAGCCTAAAAATCCACTGACCTCTTTCGACATGCTGCACAATTGAGCTCTCTGAACTGCGCCACACACGAATCGACGAAGACGCCAAGGGAGGAAAAGGCCTGTGCTCAATATTTATACCCCTCCCACTAGTCCCGCCTACCGCGGCCCAGGATTGGCTCTAGATTCCCGCTTCAGTGTTGCGTCAAATGCCTCTGAGTTACGATTGGTTCAGATTTGTGTCATTGTGGACACGTAGCTCTCAGCTGCTCCACAACCAAACATGCGCAACTGGGTTTTTGGAAGAGGTCGAAATCGTACATTTCAGTCTTGAAGGTGTATAAAATTTTAAAATGCTTATGCACCAACATGGCTACTGCACACACACACACACAGTGTTCATTATAGTGTGATTTGCCATTGGGCTTTCTACTTCATTTGTCTGTAACTAAAAACAGTGATGTGTACTGTTGTGTGTATGCGTGTGAGTGTGTATGCGTGTGAGTGTGTATATATGTGTGTGTGTGTGTGTGAGCGCGCTATTGTGTGTTTTTGGCGCGCTGCAGCTCGTATATGCTCACACACACACACAAATTTGTCTCACTATACTTACGAGGACTTCCGTAGACTTACACTACAGTTAAGTCTGACCAATAACGAGAGGGAAATACCTGTGCCCTTTAACAAAACAAACAAATAATAATAACAATAATAGTAACGATAATAATGTAGCTAAAAACGCATACTACTTATAAACCGCCATACTAAGCTATATACAGATACAATTATACAAGAAGTTTTTTTTATTTTATTAAAAATATAATAAAAACAGCCGTTAATCAAAACCAGATTTTAAGTTCAGTAAAATGTGATGAAAACTGCGTTTTAAAGATTTTGAGAAAATTCTCAAGTCTCATTCGGTCCTCGCAAGGATAGTAATACACATATCATCTGTCGCGCGCACTCTCACTCACACTCTCTCTCTTACACACACACACACACACACACGGTTGAATCGTTCATGAAGAGCAGTGGTTTGTGCTAACCTGCAAAGAGGTTCTTCACCTCCAGCTCGGTCCTTGGAGAGCTCAGTGAGTATGAGCGGGTTTATTCTCGGCTCTGATCTTTGTTCGCTGAGTGTGATGCGGTAAAGTGTGCGTTCACTTCAAGAAACGGATTAACAACACCGTCGCTTCACCGCTGACTGTGAATGGAGCTGACCGAATCGTTAGCTTGGCGCTAGGCATGGACCCCGACTACCCTTTTATCAACAACGGCAAATTGGTCGTAGACCTACACCATGCAAATGTCTGTGATTTCGCAGCAGTTTTTCGAGTTTCAGAAAGCGGCGGAGATCGGAAACGACGGGTTAATGTCTTTAATAAAGCAGCTTTCCCAGCTGAAACCTGCTGTGGTGCTACATTGCCTTGTCTCTGGGCCAGTGTTAGCAAACTGCTTCTCCTGAGCTCTCTTGTCCACCTTAAATGGTGCAGCCGGAGCACATGCGCTTGGTTTCAGGTTAATGTTACACACACCGGGCCATATAATGCATTAAAAACCGTTCTACATTGTTAGTTTTGATTGTTTGAATCTCACTTCTGTTGAGTTTCACTGCTGCCCGGGGTTTGAAATAACTAAAGGTAATTAGCTTTTCAGTTAGCTGACTGGCTACCCACCCCCTAATGTAACGGTAGCTTCCCATACATATACACCTGAGTCTTTATGAAGGGGACGGTTTTCCACACTGCTTCTTGTGCCCACTGAATAATAACTAAATTAGTAAATCATATCACATTGAAAAACTGGGGACTTCCACCTTAAGGACGTGAGCTAGCAGAGTTAACGTTAGCTAAAAAATGCGACTTAAATGTCAGCCGTTAAAACTACTGCTTTACTCTGTCGTATCGTTTTCCTACATATTACCTCAAGTTTTATTTGGATTTTTTTTGGTCAGATATTAGGTTTTGATTATCTATGTGGCTTTCCAGCCGTCAAAAGTGAGTCTGTGCTCATTGGCTTCTTACATTAGAGCCAATGAATCAGGTCCAGACCGTGATGCATATATCACTAACATTACTGTACATTATTAGGGTTAGGCGATATAACAATATTTTACCCCTATCAAGATATACACAAAACACATGTTTTTCTTACAATGTCATGTACATCCTTTTTTACATAAAGACCATTGACCAGCTGCAATGTTAATTTAAAAGTACCTATTTTGCCCTATTTTTAAATGGGTATGTAGTGCATGGGATTGTCGCACAGTTGTTATATTATTATTATTCTTTATTATTTTGTTCTCAAACTTGTTCCCCATTGATACATCTGGTAGTACTACCCAGTTTCTCACAATACCACCAACTTGGGAGGTCGAGGTCAAGCACAAGCTTCTGTTGAGACATGTCAAACCAGCAAAGACTTCTTTTCAAACTGCTGCTAATCGGGAACCACTGTACAGCTCAACATTCTTGGAGTCCAGGCCATTAGGCCACCTAACCAATGCTCACTCTGTCTCGCACTGTGCTTGTGATCAGGAGAAATGAAGGGCCAACACACCCACCCACCGGAGTCAAATTGTGCTTGGATGGTTGAAGAATTTTTTTTATGTTATTTGAAAATGTCATCTACGTTATATGATGTGGGGAAAAATCCCGAAGACCATTTTAAGTCCAGAATGACACTTAAAATACATTTGTCCATGAGCATCTTACCATTTGGAGATATAAGGTTGTGTTGTGAATGTGACATATTGAGATGTGATAGGTCTCAAAATGTCTTACTGTGATATAATATTTTTATTAAACCCTATGTTGTCACATATATTTAAGTTGGAATTTTGAATACAGTCTCTTGTATACATTTAATACAGGTTTTTCTGTTATATTTATGTCTACCTTGAACATCTATTGAGCAATATAAAGAAAACAACACTAGCAAGTTTTGCACAGGGCGGCATGGTGGCACAGCAGGTAGTGTTATTGTCACAGCTTCAAGGGTCCTGGGTTTGTGGGTTCGGGTGACTGTGAGGAGTGTGGTGTGTTCTCTCACTGTCTGCATGGGTCTCTTCCCACAGTCCAAAAACACACGTTGGTAGGTGGATTGGCGACTCAAAAAAGTGTCCATAGGTGTGAGTGTGCGTCGCCCTGCAAAGGACTGGCGCCCCCTCCAGGGTGTTTTCCCGCCTTACGCCCATTGATTCCGGGTAGGCTCCGGACTCACCACGACCCTGAATTGGATAAGCGTTTACAGACAATGAATGAAATTTTGCACAGAATTTAGTAATAACGTGGTACACATATCAACACAGAGGTTCAGTATGTTTCTGTAAGTTATATATATTTGAGATGAACATTTCAAGTGACCGTTTCTGGTAGTTAGCAGTATTAACAGTGTACATATTTATGAATGAATAATTTGCCCACATGTTCAGTAGTACCTCAGTAGGCATAAGACTTTGTGTACTTCTCATGTTTAATTTTAATTTTATATTTTCAGGAGGAGCCAGCCCACCTGCTTTAACTTTTAATCGTCTACATTTGAGCTGTGTCTGCCTTCCCTGACATAGGTAAGCATTAGGAGAAGGAAAGCGTAAGACTGACGTATCTAATATCATCTATTCTCACAATGAACCCAAATTTTGAGATATTTTCCATTTGTCTGGGTCATGTGTATAAGTGCTTGAATTCTTTTCACATTAACAGTAGCGAGACAGCCATTTCTAATGATCTTTCCATTTTTGTCTTTCCTAACAGAGGGAGAGTTGTTTACTCTTTATTAGCCGGGGAGAATTCCTCTCTTACATTCAGGTAAAAAGTGTTTGAAATAGCCATGGGAAAGAAGAACCAGAACCGCAACGAGGAGGAGTCTGCATCCTCAGATGAAGAGGAATACGTGGTAGAAAAAGTCTTGGACAGGAGGGTTGTGAAAGGCCGTGTGGAATATTTTCTCAAGTGGAAAGGTTTTTCAGAGTAAGCTGTGTTTGTATTTTATATAATATTCTATAAATTATATTATACAACATTCATTCATATGAACATAGTGTTTACTAAAATAGCACGCAGCTTTGTTATGATGTTTTAATTTTTCTGTAAACTAAGGAGGTACATGTGGAGCAAAACACCTGAGCACCAGTGACAAAAGAATTTGTATTTGTAGAATAGTCACCCATGTATCAGTAAATTTATATTCACAAGAACAATCACTTTAGCAGTTACAGACCTGTAGAATTATTTTTTCCTCTCCCACAAACACAAATGAACACTTTCATCTTCACAAATCTTTCAATGTAGCTGCACAAATCCATTTACACACCCAAAAACATAAAACATACAATCACAGTTGCTACAATTGCTGTGTTGAATATAGTGCAAAACACACTCATTAAAAATGTAAAGCCATGGACAAGATGTGCACATTTGCAAATGAATATGTGAATGTGTGAAATAAGAGTTACACACCTGTAGACCATATTCTCACATCGTTTTTTGTTTGTTTTGTATATTTGTCTTGCACAAACATAATCAGTCTGCTCAAATCTGTGGCTACGACTCTTAAAATGTTGTTTTTTCACTCTCAAACCACAAATATCTCTGTCTGTGTGGCACAGGACTGGTTTATGCATCTGTAGAGCCAGGGGCAGGTACTGTTTATAGATCAGCAAACCTTTCTGACCAATCAGAGGACTTGTTGGGCATCAAATCCTATTGGCTGATGTCTCCTGGTTCTGTGACTGAGCGCCTTTTATGAAAAGCCTTCTCCATAAAACAAACATGGAGGACAAAGGGTTTAGGTAGTTTTTGAAACGAAGCAAATTGAAAAGAAACTGCTCTTCAGATTTCTGATCGAAAGCAGAGTGGTATAGAAATAGAACTAGGAAAATGCTCTGTTTTTTGTAACTGGGCTCTGTGCGACTCAAGCCTCGTTGATGTTCAAAGCTGCTGTCAGTTTTAAACAGGACAGAGCCAGAGAAAAAGTCATGACTGGTTCGTGGTTAATTCACTGTTTACAGTGGTTTAGAGTGATATATGTTGTGAGGAAAGAGTGTGAGATATGAGGGTCAAAATATTTGAATTTGTGCAGATGAGTGCACCCACAAACTGAGACTGAATCAACTAAGCATGTCGACTCTGAATTGTTGGCCAAGAGTGTATCCCATATACTATCTGTGGTTGATCTGTTTCAACCCTGAAAAATCAGTTCATTGGGAGTCGCAGGATTGTGAGAAATAAAGCTAAATCTCCACAACATCCTAAAGGAAAACAATGTTTTTTCCCCATGATCATACGACATAGAAAGAGATGCTCAGTTTTATTTTTATGCCACTTAGTTTTCCCTCAGAAAAAGAGTAGTTTCTTGTTTTCCATTTCCCCTGTTTAAAAAAAAAAAAAAAACATGGATCCATGGTCTTCCGTGTTTGTTTTCCGGACAAAAGGAGGCTCTCGTTCACAACGAGGAGACATCAGCCAATAACATTCAAGACTAGTACCCACATATTCAAGCAAATGTAGTCATTTATTGTGTTTGTGCAGACAAATGTCCAAGAAAAGTAAACCGGTGCTTTTGTGAGAAAGTGGTCTACCGGTGTGTAACTCTTATTTCACACATTTACATACTGTTTTGCAAATGTGCAAATATGGTCCATGGCTTCATGTTTTTTAATAGGAGTTTGTGGATGTGTTTTGCAACATATTCACCGCTGCAACAGTAACAAAAGGTGTGTGTGGAACTGGATTTGTGCACCTGCAATAAAGAATTTGTAAAGATGTAACTCTTAAGCCTGTCACAATAATTACATTATTGGCTTATCGTTCTATATATAGGCATGAACTCGATAATTTTTGCTGACCTTGATATTTACATGCGTGTTTGTTTCTATAAAAATGAACAACACCGGTATATTAACCAATTGTGCTGTTCTGCTCTCTCATCTGATCTCTGTCTGAGGTGGGGCACAAGGCTGGGAGCTGATAGGCATGTAGTACAGGGGGTCCTTTACTTAAGAAGTTGATCCGTTCCTACGTCGCGTCGGAAACCGATTTTTGGTGTAAGTCGGAACATACGTACATACTGTACGTAAATAACATACTGTAAGCACTTATCCTATCCTAACGCTTATCCTCCTCGGTCCCGAGCCGCGTAACCAAGTATTCTTCCGCCGCGCACACCACACACGAAGTTCGCGTTATGACGCAAAACCACTTAAGTCGAAACAAGGCTATATACGGTAAATGGGAGATGTGTCGTAACCACGAAACAGCGTAACTCGGGACTGACGTAACCCAAGGACCTCCTGTAAAGTTTAGAATTGTAAGTCCAAATGGTGTGAGAACATTTTGGCTTTAAGCGAGGAGAGAGCCCACTGAAAGAGCGAGGAGAGCCCAATAACAAAAAACAAAGGCAACGAAAGATGGCAATACAACAAACTTAAAAGGACATACAATATATATATATATATATAACCATCCCATCCAGTTTTCTGAGCTGGAAAAAAAAAACACAGTTGGAGAGGGACCTTTGTAACAGTTGGCTGCTACAGATGCGTTTGCTCAACGATGTAGATATAAACATGACAGCACAAAATGAAGCACATTCACAAGTAGTGGAACTTTGTGTACTTTCTTCTCCTTCTAATTGTTATTCCTTAACTCATTTATAGCTAATATGTTTTAATTTAAAGGTCTGTTTAATATTTAGTGCCAAGACTAAGAGTTCGTTTTCTTGTTTGGTTTTATTTTATTTTTAATTTATTTAGGATATTTAAACATTCTGTATATTACAATAATATTCCTATATTCTTAATAATAGGACACCTAAACAGGTGTCATTGCATTTTATTATACTATTATATTTATATTATATAATAAAAATGACAATATTATTTATCGCAATTATTTCTGAGGCAGTATATTATCCAAAAAAAAGTCTAAAAAAAAGTTATTGTGACAGGTTTAGTAACTGTTAATGTGTATTTGTGGGTGAAGAAAATAATCCTATAGGTTTGCAACCACTAAAGTGATTTTCTCTGTGACTACAAATTCCACTTTCACCAGTGCTCAGGTGTTTTCCTCCAAATATACCTCCATAGTAAACGTATTGACTTTTTGATCTGCTCCCACTCCATCTGACTCATATGCATTGACTCAGTGTAGTGGTTGTTTTAGGTGCTTTTTTTTTGCTCTTTACTGTCTATTTATTATTATTAATATATATTTTTAGTAAACACAACACTTGGGAGCCAGAAAAGAATCTGGACTGTCCGGACCTCATTGCAGAGTTCATGAAGACGTACAAGAAGGGCAGCAGTGGTACCAGCACTCCCAGCACTGGGGCCAAATCTTCCAGCACAGGCTCCACTGCGGCACGCTCGAAAGACAGCAGTAGTAAGAGGAGAAACTCAGACGAAGAGGAGGAGGGCGGCAGCAAGCCAAAGCGGAAAAAAGAGGTGAGAGGCTTCTAGTCTTGTTGTTTTTCCCCCCACAAAAACCACCATAGCATAGACGTTGTGGTGAGGCAGTTGAAAAACTATACATGCATATCAGCAGTTTAAGCTCAGTACTACACTTAATCAGTATGGGTAAACTGCTGAAGTGCTGACTGTGTGTTGTGGCATGATTGGCAGATTTCTTTCTAAGGAAAAGACAGGAAGGACAGTAAATTAGCCTGCTCACAGGTACTATGCCATATGTACAGGGTTCCTGCAGATCTATAGTGTCAAGTTTTAAAAATAGATGATGGCATTAAAATGATGCCAATATTATTGACCTCCAAGCAAGCTTTACATCTTAATGAAATAGAATGCAGTGCATTTTAAATTGTGCATCTTGTTTGTTGTGGAAATGGTAGTCAGTCCACAATACTAAACGTACGAGTCTCTGTTAGACTTCCCCTGTAACACAGTTATGACTATATCTCACTGTAGAATGAGTGACAGAAATGCAAATCAGGTATTTTTATAACGTTTATCAACATTCTGAGTGTGTATGTGTTTGTTTATCATTTTGTTCCACATTAATTAAATGCTGTTTTGCCTTATTTCTCTGCTCAGGAAGAGATCCTTGTTGCAAGAGGCTTTGAAAGAGGCCTGGAGCCAGAAAAGATTATTGGTGCTACAGACTCATGTGGAGACCTCATGTTCCTAATGAAGTGGTGAGTGCTAGACTGAGTGGTCATATAACACTTGCAGGACTGTTACATGACAATGCAGTTAGGAGATGGCTAATCAAGGGGCCTGTGGTGAATCACTGTCACCTTGTTTGTTTCCCAGTGTACTTCTAATTGTGATGCCTTTAGCACAGATTTTGTGTCTTGTAAATCTATTGAAGAAGCATTAGTTGTTTCCACCTTTCACAAGAACAGTTGTGTGGGTGGGAATTACTCTTGGGTGGAAGTGTAAAGTATACATTATTACTGCATTATAGAGACAGTCTGACAACAACTGCACTGAGGAACCACAAGGTGGTCCACCGTTTAGCTTTGGGGCCAGTTTGAGAACCCGTGTTATATTGTGTGTTCAGTCTTAATGTGAGATAATAGTTTCTACATATTTTAGATGTTATATGTTCTAAGAAAATACACTGTATCTGTTCAGGGTTTATTTATTTATTTATTTTTTAAACCCCTGAATTTTACAGTGGTTACTTCTGTTGTTCACTGCCATCCTGCAAGTAATTTCATGCACATTTTCTGTGTTTATTTTAATTGTAACGACTTAGTAATTAACCACAGGAAACCATTCTGTTTCCACAGGAAGGACTCGGACGAGGCAGACCTTGTGCTTGCGAAAGAGGCCAATCACAAATGCCCGCAGATCGTCATCGCCTTCTATGAGGAGCGTCTAACTTGGCATGAGGATGGAGAGAAGAAGGAGAAGGGTGCTGCAGCTGTCTAAAAGGGCTGGTGGGGGTTGTGTGAGGGTCTCCCACCCAAACCCTTTCACCACCCCCCCCCTCCCCGACCCCTGGAGATAGACACGAGTGCACTCACAATCCGCCCTTTGTTATGGACCATTTTAAAAACACCACCAGCCTCCTAGCAATGGGAGGTCGCTACCCACTTTGTTACAGTCTCCTTTCTCCCTCATGTAAAATAGCAACTCTTACCAACTTTCACCATCAAGAGTTGAGGGACAGGCAAGTGATTGAGAACTGTGGCAGGAGCTTTTTGGGAATTGGATGTGTTAGACTGTTGAAATCACGTGTTTCTCTCTTGCTGAACTTCAACTTGTTTTTCCATGTTTAAAATATTGTGCCCCCCCTACCCTCCCATGGTTTTGTTCTTAACTGTGTGTGATAGTGTAGATACAGCACATGGCAAAATTTCTTCAGACAGCTCTCAGTGAGTATTTTCAACTGAGATCACTGTTCTCCATCTGCAATGTTGGATTAGGTAGACGACAGGTATTCTTTTTTTAATTTTACAGAGCACGGTTCACGGTGGGCCCTTTCGTTTGTTTACCACACGGGTGATCAAATGGAATTATAATTCTCTCTCTGCATTTTGAAGAATGTTTTGTATGTGTAGGACCCTAATGAAACTTTTTTAAAACTTACAAATGCATCTGAAGCTGTAAACGTGGCCCATATTGATATGTACACGTCGAGTTCCGGGCTTTGATGAATGTCCATTCTCTCCGACTTCTGTGCTTTTAAAAGTCTGCATTTTATTTCTCACTTTAACAGGAGTTATTACTAGTCTATTAACGAGCTTAGACTGACATGTGAGGACAGATGAGGGTGTAGTATGTTTATGCAGGATGTTGATTTCTCATCCAGCAGCAAGTGTTTGTTATGGTCTGCCTCATATGCTCCCCCTGGTGGCCAATTGGTTCATAGGGCCAACGTTGACCATATCGCTGTTTGCCCTTTGTCTGGGCATTTCTTAAAACGTATAGTGGATTTGTCCAGTATTCATTTAAGTCTTGTTGTTAAATGGAGTCAGATTAAATAGTCTTTTAATGCGGTTATGAACTCAGGTGTACAATGGTTTGAAAATTCATTGGCCAGGTTATACCCAATTATTAAAAATACATGACTTTTGTTGACATGCGTTAGCTACTAATTTCGACTAAATTCAACCAAATCCATGAACAGCAGCTGATCTTCGTATTAGATGCACACAGCTCTCTTTGTGCTAGCTCACTCGTTCTCTCGATCCATTTTCTCTTGAAGCTTTTCATGTGTTTTCTTACTTCACTACGGTGGCACCTTTTTTAGCAACGTTTAGACAGGAGTGAAGTGGCCAAAACCTGATTTTTACATTCTACCGAGGCTGTTTATATGTATTTAAATGAGAAAGGCCTTTCAGGAATGAAATTCAAAGCAAAGAACCGATGTGTATTTTTGACTTCCTGTCTAAATGATGCTGTAACAGGGTTTGTTCCTCTATCTCCTCTGCAGCTTTATCGCTTGCCTCTTCGTTTCGTCCTGTTTCTTCACGTTCTGTTACTTTTCTTCATGTTACGAAAAATACCCGTCCCACAGCTGATCATTTTTATTTTTTAAAGATGTCCATTCAATCAAGTGTTTTAAAAAAACATGCTTTTGATGTCTTTTACTTTTTTTTTTTTTTGGATTAATCTTTTTTTAAAAATGTCTTGTATTAAATTGTAGTAAACCTAGATTTTCAACACATTTGATTGTTTATTTTTCAATGAATCATTTGACAAAGCTGATATTTAAGGATAGACAATATCTGTATGTTTTTGTTTTGGGTTCTTTTTTGCAGTTTTCCAAGGGCAGTGCTGCCTCTCTCCAGCAGATGGTGCTATTCTACTATGCTCTATAATTTATAGATCCGAATTATCTCAGTGTAGCCCCTAATATCACAAAGGACTGTCATGATTTGGGTGGAGTTTGTGCTCTTGTTTTGGTGTAAACTGTAGATTTGAATACTGAGCAGAAGTGTGCGCTAGAGTTTGTACACACACACGGACCAAAAATGATTACAGAGCAGTTTGCATTTTTTTCCCTTTTCCTTGTACAAGTACCTCTATGAATGGATTTCTTCTTTGATTTTAAATAGTTCTGCACTGCCTACTAATATTATAGAAGAATAGCATTGGTTCTACTGATCTTCGTATAGAGCATTTCATAAAATACAGAAAGAATAAGCCACATCCTGCTCATCTGTGACGTATCATCTGTGAACTACCTTTGTTTTCTTAGGTTGGACATGGTGACATGTAGTTGAAAATGTCAAAATCACCAAAATAAATCAATAAAGATTTTATGATTCTTATGGTGGAGGATTTGAGATTGAGAAACAGAGTGAACTGCTGCAAAGGGGAACACTAGGGGAGCGGCGTAATTTTAGAGAGAGGAAAAAAAAGATCAAATATTGAACTCAAGTAGGTACACAATAAAACTGTGTATATAGGTTTTGTACATTTATTATTATTATTATTTATTTAATTTTTTGTGTTTTTTTACCATGCACACTTTCTTTAGGAACCTTGTTTTCATGCTACACTGGCACCCATATAAAACAAGAAGTAATAAAAAACATACTTATTCATGTCCTAAGACAGCCTCAACTTTATTAATTTTACAATATTTTAAAGCACCAGCGGCCCTTTGTCGTGTAAAGTGTACAGAGATAATGAAAAGACGTGGAGCGATAACGAAGCTCTTACTAAGAAAACTGGACTTTGGAGGTGTGCAAAAACGTGAGAAATCTAAAAACAAGGATGAGCAGTAGTAATGTGAAGTAGGAAGTGTGTCAGTAAAGGTGTCTCACTGTGAGTCAGTGTATGAGGTGAATTGTGGCTGAGGCCTAAAGCGGCCTCTCACCTCTTGAGGAGCTCAGCACTGAAGACAGAAGCAATCTTTCACCCCCACCTCCATCTCTTTCCAGACTGCTTTCCTGACTACCTCAGTGGCAGTGGAATTTTCCAAAGTCAAAGGGGGAGGAGAGAGAGAGAGAAGCTGCAACATCCCAAATGGAATGCAAAGGTCACCAGTAAATTTGCAGCCGTGGGGAGTGAAGGGAGTGAGTGGGGCCGTGCTTTATGGAGCGCTGAGGCTCTACCACCATTCCCACCTGGAGGAGAAAAAAATGTTAAAAAAAAATAGAGAAACAGCGAGAGACGATCTGGATTTGACAAAAGGAAAATAGCTATTGATAAATATGCATTCAGTATAATTCTCTCTGTAGAAGTGGTATTGACCAAAGCAGCATTTAGAGTGCATTTGATTTGGACTAAAAGCCTGACTATTTTCTTATTCAGTAACCAACAGAACGGTTACTTTTAAGGTTAGTTTAGTAATAAAGCAGCACAATTTTATAAGAAAAAAAAAATGCAGAATCATGTGTTTATTTATAATTAAATGTAATTTAGTTATTTGTACTTTAAAGGAACACTAGGTGAGATTTTTTTTGCTCCTGTGGCTTCCCCTTTTACAACACTGTACTGTAATTACTGAAGTAAATGTCGAGGAGGACGGAGGGGGGTGGTTTCCAACCCTTCTCCAAAAGTTACATAGTGCAGTTTCTTTAGTGATGAGCCCAGAGTAGCAACGACAGAGGTACCGTTCTCCCTATTACAGCTCAGTGGTGCATCACACTGATTTTGAAGCTAGAATTGTAAGGTGAAAATATTACCTAGTGTTCCTTTAAACATACAAAGAACAAACACTGTTTATCACACACACTGGTCAGAAACAGACAATTCTGATAAAGGGTATACTGTATGTATTGGAAGTACAGTGTCTGGAGGAGGCACGTGCACAGATAGACCCCTAGTGGTGACCCCCCAAGCACCTGCCTTTTGCCCTGGATGAGAAAAGTGCCCTTTCTGCTGGAGCCCAATTTTTTTCTTCATTATTCAATATTTACATAAAAGTTACCTTCTCTGACATCAGTTTCCCTCCAAAAGTGTTTTGATATCTGACGGGCATTTCTCTGAGTCCTTGTGAGAATTCTGCCCCGATCTGATCCACCGCGGCACAAGCTCTTGCCTTGACCTTCGCTCTTCCTCCTCGGGTAAGCACTCATTCAGGGCTGAGCACCAGGCCAAACCGCCGCTACACGCTTCTCTGACCCGCAGCATCAGACAGACAGGTAATGAGAGTGTTTGTGAAATACCTGACGTTGATTGGTGCAAATTTAACCACAACAGTTAATGTTTCCATTCATTCATTCATTCATTATCTGTAGACCTTATCCAGTTCAGGGTTGTGGAGGGTCCAGAGCCTACCTGGAATCATTGAGCGCAAGGTGGGAATACACCCTGGAGGGGGCGCCAGTCCTTCACAGTGTGACACACACATTCACTCACCCACTCACACTTATGGACACTTTTGAGTCGCCAATCCACCTACCAACGTGTGTTTTTGGACTGTGGGAGGAAACGGTGCACCTGGAGGAAACCTACGCGGACACAGGGAGAACACACCACACTTCTCACAGACAGTCACCCGGAGGAAACCCACACAGGCACAGGGAGAACACACCACACTTCTCACAGACAGTCACCCGGAGGAAACCTACACAGACACAGGGAGAACACACCACACTCCTCACAGACAGTCACCCGGAGGAAACCCTTTTCATACAAAGTGCATAATTTCCATTGATTGTGTTAATACAAATAAAAATAAGTTAAATATCCTACTGTGTTTTTTGTTGTTAATTTTATGAATAATTTTGGTGATGGGTGCCCTTTTAATTGGCTTGATCACCTGCCCCCAAAAATGTCTCTGCACATACCTGGTCTGAAGTAAATTAACATTCAATCAACTTTTAACATTCAGTTAACAAACTCAGAGCTAGAAGCCATTTTGTTTTAGTAAAAGTCTAGTTAGGAATCCCTGTAGCCTTAACCTTTGTAGTATTTCGCTCAGAGGTGGAGATTTCTGAACAGTTTAGTGCTCAGGAATATCTAATCCAGCTCAGTCCGTACCCAGGTTTAAAGGGGTGATAGAGCAGTGAAATAACCAAACTGTGCTGGACTCCAGGCCTCTGTTCCACACGCCTGATTTAACTACAAAAATAAGCAACACATGCCCATGGAAAACCTCCAGAATTAGATTGTTAGACATATGGTATGAGTTTTCTTTTTCACTTGAAAAGCTAAGCACGCCACATGTATTCATTCTTGCCCTTAGGTTTGTAATGTTACACATTTTACATTTCAGTATTATATGCCTTTGTTCTGCTGTTATTGTTATGATCAGATTACTTTGGCTCAGATCAATAAAAGTTCTGCAGTTGATCTATTTCTTCAACTGATCTTTTTCCATTTCTTTTCCCCTGAATTCCTGTAACACAATACAATTCTGAAATCCCAGCCCCTAGAACTCATAAGAGACCTTATAAAAAGCAAAGTCATGTTTTTAAAGGACTCCCTTTATAATTAGCGCATTTGGCTACTCATAGGGAATGTTTACGATTGCGGGGAGCTCCTTGTCTTTTAAGGTGGAACGATATGTAAAAACACAACTGTTGGTTGTAAGTGGCTGAAGTTTAACTTGTCTGTAAGTTTATATTCACTGCTGGAATTACCACAGAAACTCGTTGTTTACTTTTGTAGCTAGCACTTTTGGTAATGCAGCTAGAAGGGTGACCAGATCTGACATGGTACAAAAGAGGACACACGTCTCCGGGGGTGGGGGGATGAGGTCACGCCCCTCGCTGCCGTAGTATGCTTAGCTGAACCTATGTGTGATTTTAGGTCCTTTACACCTTTATTTGCTACACAAAATATGGGAATTTCTTTTTTAATTCATCCGAGAACTTACATTCACGTTTCGGAATAGCTGCTCGAGATGAGGTTAGGTACAGGAGCTTTGCCTGACGTAAACAAGGACTACTGACGTGCAGACTGACCAATTAAATGTTTACAGAGAAGGTTATCGACCAATAACGGTAGCGCTACAGTCAGACCGTCCAATCAGAAAATTTTAGGCTACTTCACCACGCCCCCTTCTCACTCAAGCGAACCAATCGGAGTAGGGGAGGGAGTAGTTTGTAAACGAAACTTCTCGAAGCTCTATGTAAACTCTAGAAAAACAAATCTCTGCCCGGACATTTTTTTAAGTCTAAAAAAGAGGACATGTCCGGATAAAAGAGAACGTCTGGTCACCCTAGCAATTAGTCATCTCCCGTGTTTGGAGACATTTCCACTTTAAATGACCTGAAACAGCAAAAAAGATGTCTATATTACCCACCTATGGAGCAGGAACAGAGCAATCCTCATTTCAGTTTGTGCTTTTCAAAGTTTGGCTTTCTCTCCATTGTCTAAAATCTCCAGATGTCTCAAAAGAGAGAGAAAGCCTAGCATATCGGCCCTAGAAAGTATATGTATTTATTTATTTATTTATGTTTTTTTAACTTGTACAGACACTGGGGCTTCGTGAGCACATTAGACCATTTTCGAGCACACAAACAGACTGGAGAGCAGTCGAGGAAACATCTTCTGAATTTTATATAAAAAAAACCCACAGATGTTCAGTTGTACTCACACTGCTTGTATATCCTTCAATAAAACAAAAAGAAGCAGCTACACATGATGCCAAAAGCTAAGGATTAGCAAAAGTAGCATGTAGCTCTCCCCAGAAATGGGCTGTGAAGAATCGTGTACTATGGTGTGACAAAGCTGTTACAGGTTGTTTATGCAGCAGAGGGACTACTGCTGTTAACATCGTTTATGCCATTCCTATTAATTGTAGGCCGGGATATAGCAGCAGTCATGCTTCTGTTTGTAAAATTACTTTTAGTTGAAGAAAGCTATGTTGGGAAACAGACATAAAACTGGTATGGTGAGGTGAAATTGAACACTGGGTGATTATTTTTCAGTGAACCAACTTTGCTATGAACTGGTGTGAGTGTATGTATCTTTGTGTTAATTTATTTGAGTCTTAATCCCCCAAAATGAACTCTCAGCATAAAACAAGATAAACAGTGTTTGGATTTAGTGTATTTATTCTTAAATTAGTGTGGACAGATCACAGCCTCCATAAATCCCACCGCGAGTTAAAAGAGGAGCACACTTTAGTGAGTGTTTATGAGTTTGAAATAGCTCCCTAATCACTATTCACTACACTGTAAAACAAGAAGCACTACGGGGAGGGAACACTGTCACAGCTGCGTCTTTTCAAAATGTAGGCTAACAGCGAGTTGGACGTGCTACATTTTACAGTTTCCACAATACAATGTGTGAATTCAACCCCATTTTCATTAAGATTTTATAATATGGAAATATTCTCAATGACTAATTGGCCATGAAACTGAGAAATGTAGTTTTTATGGAAGTCTACTCAAAATGGACTATAAAATCTGGTGCACGGATGATGTCACCAACATGGGATTTGCAGTCTGTCACAGTTATTATTTCTTAAGCCAAATATTCGGGCTAAATAAATAAATAAATAAATATATATATATATATATGCTAATGTGTTCTCCTCGTGTCCGCGTGGGTTTCCTCCCTCAGTCCAAATACACATGTTGGTAGGTGGATTGGTGACTCAAAAGGGTCCCTAGGTGTGAGTGTGTGATGCCCTCTGAAGGACTAGTGCCCCCTCCAGGGTGTATTCCCGCCTTGCGCCCAGTGATTCCAGGTAGGCTCTGGACCCACTGTGACCCTGAACTGGATAAGCACTTACAGATAATGAATAACGTGATGAATGAATATCTCAGCTTAATGCTTTTATGACAGAAATGAATAAGCTATTGTGCCCTGTGGTAAACAAAGTGGTTTAGGATACATCCTTTTCAATTGACTTTTTCCTTCCAAATGTCACCTGTCCCACTACAACTGTTTTTAGAATCCCAAAATAGTGCACTGCAGAGTGAATAGGACATAGTTTTCTACATAGTCTGTGTTTGTTGGAGAGTCAGCGAAGAGATAGTTTGTCTCTGTAACCTTTCGGACAAATGAGCTCCGGTGGGCTTTGCTGGTGGCGGGGGTTTCGGCACTACTGCACATTAGCTCGAATGGATGAGTGTCGAGGGGCCTGCCGAGCATCTGTGGTGGGGTGCGAGTCAGGGGAAGGGCTGCTGCAGTGGGCTGCATCAACACTGCAGCTATTTCTCTCTCTCAAACTACACACATACATTTATTTTTTAAGTGTCAGGTTATAGGATAATACCTACCAAATTTTGTATACCCTTACCATAATATAGTGACCTATAATATGTTTCCTATGTTATATATACAGTACTGCCACACATCACCATTCATATACATATATTTGGGTGTAACAGAAAACAAGAGTAACTGTAACATTGAAAAAAAGCCCAAAGCAATGAAACACAAAATTAACCTAGGTGTCTTTTCATTTAAAAAAACTGAACACACATTTGTTCAAATTAGTTTCCTCCATCTAATGCCTTATATTCCCCCTGAGGTGGTTAACACAGGGTATAGTGTGTTAATTAAGCAGTAATATGCAAACGTTAGCATGTTCAGTGAGTTTATACACACACACACACACACACACACACATAATGCTAACTCATATTGCTCATCCAATCCACCATGATTCTTTTTCACATAAACTTTTTACTTAACTATACCTAGGGTGTCCAGACGTCCTCTTTTACCCGGACATGTCCTCTTTTTTAGACTTAATAAATGTCCAGGCGGAAACTTCACAAACGTCCGGGATTTTGTTTTTCTAGAGCTTACATAGAACTTCGAGAAGTTTCGTTCACAAACTAGTCCCGCCCTCCCCTACTTCGATTGGTTCGCTTGTGAGTGAGAAGGGGGCGTGGTGAAGTAGCCTAAAATCTTCTGATTGGACGGTCTGACTGTAGAGCTACCGTTATTGGTCGATAATCTTCTCTGTAAACATTTAATTGGTCAGTCTGCACATCAGTGGTCGTCATCCCACCCCACCCTCAGATCTGGTCACCCTAACTATACATTTTATCGTAACAATACTCCTAAACCACTACAGTTAGCACAGTGTCATGGAAATCCAACAGTTTGCAGGTTAAGGTTTGCACATGTGCTTGTGAAATTACCGTATTTACCCAAACAGCGACTGTCTCACGTTAGACAAGACTGAACTTTGGAGGTGTAGAAATTATCTTCCCTGAAAGTCTTCTAAAAAGTGTGATAGCTGTAGCAATGACACAAAGCTAACACACCAATTATAAACAAACATATATATTACATTTCTGAAGCTTCAGTGTAATTCAAATCATGTTAATTGTGCAATGGGGGTTATGAAGGTGGTAATATATGTGATACATGTATCTTTAGTAAAAATCACTTGACATTAACCTCACATTACAGCACTGTTTAGAACAGTTTTTTTTTGTAGGAAGTCCTAATAATGTATGGCAAACAAATACATGCTGACACACAAAGTCTGATTTCCTGGTGCAGTATGTTAGAGAACGGCTCTGTGTCCTCCCACAGCCCCTGAGCCTCATTTGGAAGCTGTATAACATTACCTGCTTCTTCAGCCGTTTACTAAACTGGAGCAAGCGTACAGGTTGTGCATGAGGAGAATATGCGTGCCCTGGTGTGTTACCGGACCGCAGGCTGAGGTCCAGTTCACACAACTTGTATCCTGATGTCCTGGCATTCAGCCGTCCCTCTGCACTCCCTGCAGTGTCCTCGGACACCCCCAGGGTGCTGGGAGATGTCCCTACGGAACAACACCCCCCTTATGTGTAGTAAGCCCGTTATGCAGAAGTTCTGCAATGTAGGTGTCAACTTCACTTCAAACAATAGTTTGAGACAACAGCAAACTTCAGGTACACGGTCAGAAACAAATGGTTCACAGCACATTATGTTAAATAAGCAACCGTGTAATGACTAATTCTTAAGGTAAGCTTCCACTTCTTAGCAATTAGCCCTGAGACTCCAGTGCTAAAATAAACAAGCAAGCTACAGACAGCCAACATGTCTTGGCTGGCTACATTCAGGGTCAGGGGAAACTGTACTCTGCAAACTGTCCCTTTAAAGCTTAGCGATGCATCAAGAGACAAAAGCACCCCTAACACACATGCACACCCAACCCCTGCTCCCAGGTCTCAGCGGCCCCTCCCTGACACCCACCCCCATCCCTTCCTTGGGCTGAGGGATTGGGAGAGTTATGGTGGCCATAAAAGGCAGATAATGCATTGTTAACTAATTCTGTCTGCTCTGAGCTGATGTATCCAGCACTCTAAATCTCCATGCCTCCAATAAAATGCAAATGCTAACGCGGGCTGATAGCGTAGTGAGCCGGCTGGGGGTAAACGCTGCATGAAGGAGGCCCTGTGCGGCCTGAGAGCAGATAGCATGAGGTTTGTTTGGTAGAAAACTCAGATCATGTCAGAACTAAATCAGCGCTGTTATAGTAGCGACACTGCCCAGGATCCTTTGGCCAAAATGTTGCTGCCATCAACAAACGGACGACGGCATGATGTGTGAATAAATGTCAGAGAGCAAATGCTCTGTGAGCTGATTCATGGGCTCTTTAAAATGAGCTCAGAGCAAATCATTGTACTACTTCATATGTATTATTTACAGCACACTGCACGAGGGTGTTTCAGCTGAGGTAATATTAATAGTGTTTGCCTCCAGGTCAATGTAATTATCAAAATGTTGGGTGATAAATTGTATTTCTCCATGCTGAAGGTCTAGTGGAGATTTGCATAAAGTGATGGTACGCTAAGAAGGTTACTTTTCCAAATATATGGATTGATTCTCTCTATATTTTTTCCTACGCAAAGACACCTTCATGGTTTTTTCATCAGACCGGTCTAGTTTACACTTTCCTGAGTTAATGCGCTGATGTAATTAATGTGTCCAGTTCAAAGAGGTCTAAAGTAATATAGAGATGTTCCTGGGTGGTGTGGTTCGGTCACTGCATTCATTGTTTTGTTCAATGACTCTGGAACGACTCTGTAACCTGCAGGGATTCTAAATATCGATTCTGATCTATATTTCAATAAGTGAATGGCGATCGTGCACTATCAGTTAATGATAGCTGGCTTGTGCTCCTTCATAATTCTAGGCTTATGCTAAAATTAAACCATAAATTAATTTGGTCATATATATATATATGAGAGAGAGAGAGAGAGAGAGAGAGAGAGAGAGAGATTAAAATCATTATGGTGAGCATGGCAACTACAATCATACATATATCAGTGGTTTTCTTACACTGTAGCTTATACTATACAATAACTCTAAGTAGCATTCATGTAAAATGTATAATATTCGTGAAAGTAACTTCAGTACAAAACAGATCTATGTTAATTATGTTAAATGGTGCTTTAATTTAGAGAGCACCCAACAGATTATTACTTATCCCAAATGTACAGTGATAAGCTAACGACTAGCATTCAGGCATGTTAGCATCATGTAGTCAGCTTTACCAAATCATCACACTGTGTCAGGTTTTTAAAGACATGCCACTGATTTGTTTTAATTATTTTTATATATTTAATTATAATTAAAATTGAGATGTAAAACAAGAGGGATTCAAATGAGTTTAAAAAACATAACATCTCTAGAATTTAAATCAAGTTAGTACATAAAATATAGTTACAACAATATTTAGCTACAACTAGTCAGAACTATAGTAACCTATAGTTACAAATAGGTTACTTGATGCCTGAAACATCTTTATACAACTGTGATCATACTGTACCTGTGCCATGCCTCTGGAAATTGTGAGTCTACTTGGTTTCTGAAGTGTAAATATTGGACATTTGAAAAACTGGAAAAACAAATCCTAAAATTAATATTTAAGACTATAATATATTTCTCTTTTTAACAAGATTGGTAAGAAATTGAAATACAAATATTGCTACATACCCTGAACTGGGGTTGCTACATTTGCCGTGCTGTGCAATTAACTGAAATCACACGACTAGCATGACATACTATTTCACTGGTCGCCTTGACGCCTTCAGTCAAAAATGCTAGGTAAGGGCTGCAGAAGCACAGAAGGCCAGTTGGAAGCTAGGGCAGCCATGTTATAACTGAATTGAGACATAGTTCAGACAGACAGCAGCATGTGACTATATCTGTGAAGTCAGGCTTTACTGTCACTGAGAATTCATTGCAATACAAAATATATTACATTAATAAATAACTTACCCAGAGAACACTGCAAAGAAAGAAATGGTTCACATATTTAGGTGAAAGTTAGATTATTAGTTGCAAGTAGTTTCCCCTCCCCAGGCACATTCTCTTATTTATCAAACTGGCTGGACAACATTCTGGCCTAGTGCAACGATTTTTACACGCCAGTATCATCAGCTGTGCACTGTGCTGTAATAGCACTTTGATTTCTGGTTACTGTATCATAGACCATTCCTATATCAATTATAACGGATAAACGACTGATGACACTAAAGCGGCTAGGTTCATATGAAACATTTGGGCACGTTGTGTTGAATTCAAAGTGAAATTAAGTGTACATCTTCTGGACAGAAGATACATTTGCAGTTATTGCTAAGTGAAACATACTGGAGAAAAAATAAATATTAAATAAGGTATGGGCAAACATTATGGCACATTTTATAATGCATGCTTATTTATTTATTTAATTCAAATATGATATTCTCTGAAAATAAAGAGAATTTGTTTAATGTTTTAGAAAGATTTTAGTTTTTTTTATTATTAAATTTAGAGTGACAACGGTAGTTGTTATCTTGGCATTTTAGTTTTACTTGTCACCCTTATTTTTAAGAGCAAACGTGTTACAGATGGTTGTAACAGTGCTGACCAATATAGGGGCATATCAGCCAAATAAACCAAACTTGATTCTGAAGTTTAGTGGAATTATTGTGCTCCTTCCACCCTGAAAAATCCCACAAAACTTCAAAATCAACTTTATTTGGCATATTTTGTAATTACTAGGAAGTTGTCCCTTTCAGCTTGAAATCTTCCAACTGCTCTCCTGCCCTACCTTCTGTCCCGTGGGCTTGGGGGACCACCATGCATTGGCTGGCTTGTTTTGGTCAAAAAGCAGCGTCCCAAATTTACGACTCCGACTAACCGGCGCCCATTCCTGCGTTAAAAGGGGGCCTCTCTGGTTTCCTGGCAGAGACCCAGAGGGTGGAGAGAGTTAATCCGCTCACATTCAGAACAGACACGTTTCGGCCTCTGGCCCGCGGCTGCTGGACAAGGAACAGGATCCTGGCCCTCAACCGCGATGCTGCAGCTTCATAGTTAAAATCTGGAGCGTCCTTTTGATAGGCCTCCCACTCTGGATCGAAGGGAAGTGTAACCCAGCTGTGCTCGGCCCTCTCCTGGCAGACTGAAACGGCGGCACATCTGTCTAATGGAAAAGCCGGGCCTGTCACATGCATCTCGTAAAGTGTCAGAAGGTGACTGATATCACTTTCGGGGAAAGATGCGTTGTGAATGAAGGATTATTCTATAGAGTGTCCGTGAAATCCCTTGGCTTATCGATGCGGGCATAAGATGCAGGCTTGCAACTTGCAGCTCCAAAAGAATATACATGGATGAATCATGGAAAAAGAAAAGATGGATTTCACAGGACATGGGGGTCATTTTGAGCTCAAACTGTACGTCTAAAAAAACGATGTCATACCTCAAAAGAACTCTTCGAGGTGCCAAAACTGCTGTGTAGTAAATGTGAGGTGATTTGCCTACGGATGCTTTAACAGTGGCATGGATACGACTCAGAGGATGAGCCACACATGAACGCAACCTGAAATCCCTCGGTGTTATGAGCATCTTCATCATCCTCAGACTTCATTAGAGCTGTCATGCTCTCAGTGGGCTAAAATAGGGGCAGGCCAGACTTGCAGGGCTCCTGAAATGTGAGAGAATCTAGAGGGGAGACAGATGGTGCTTCCAGCAGACACATACCCATCTACATCCAGGCTTCTCCTTCTCTCTTTCTTCCTCCCTCTTTTTTCCCTCCTTTTCTCTCTCTCGCTTGTACCTCCCTCCCCTTCTCCGGCCCCTCTGTCTTTACACTGTCTTCCCATCTCTCTCTATCTCCCTCCCTTCTCTCTCCCTCTCTCTCTCCATGAACCTCCCCTTGCTTCCCCTTCCTCTGCAGCTACCTCCCTTCACATCTGAGCTTTGAGACAGAAATGTTCCACTGTGTTCCTCTTCAAGACGCTTAAATCTGTCCTCATGCAGCAGCAGGATGGGAGTTGCATAACTGCACAGCTAGTACTCCGAGTCTCCCTGAGCGGTTCTAGCATGCACAGCTCTGCAGTTCAGACTTCAAAAGACCATTTATGCATTGGGCAGATGCTCTTGCAAAGATAATCATGTTACAGAGTCAGACAAATGCAGCATTTGGAGCCCTCCCCAAGAACTCGTACTGGTACTGCCCTTTGCCCAAGTGGGTAATCCAACCCTTGTCCGACATGCGGAGGGCAGTGCCAATGCTGTCATCCAATACATTACATAAACCTCACACCAGAAGTGCTACATAAGCAATACTGTACCATTCCACAGCTGACCTTTTGAAAAGGCAGCACTTTTTAAACTTTAGCTTGTCACAGAGTGGCCTTTGAGACAGGCAATTATTATTATTATTATTTTTATTATTATTCTGTTGTTCATCTAAAGATTTAAGAGCAGCTTCTAAGGTCGACCCATTTAGAAACACAAAGCAACAAAAACAAACTTTCAGAAATCCAACTATTACATCAGATAATGTTTAATGATGTAAACTACGTCACCCTGTTGTTAGCATTCTTGGCTTTGAATTAGTCAAAACCTGCACACTCAAAGAACTTACAAACACACATACATATATTTTAAAGAGTGTTATCCAGGAGCTCACCATGGCTGCCTTTAAAAGCTATGCCAAACTATGTGAAAATGTATGTCAGATGTGTTGCCTTGGCAACATGGGGGTCACCAGAGGCCTGGCTGTTAAAGAAGGAGCTCATCTGTTTTCTATCGCCGCTGCTGCCTGAGTGGGTTGCTGGAGGCTGCCCTTTTGCACTGACCTCTTGCCAGTTCTGACCATTTCTCCAGTGAAGATTAAGGTACAGAGAAGATGATCTTGAAGCAGTGTTCAAGTACAGTTTGCATCCATAGCCAGGGAAGGAGGGAGGTAGGAAATAGCTTTGCTACCCACAAGGTTTGTTTACTGCCCACTGCCAAACCTCTGCTGCTGAAATTTCCAGCACCTGCTGAGCATGGATCCCCCCCTACACATAAATCCAGGTGTGGAAGATGGGGGCCCCTCTGTGGACGATGCTCTCAGAAGATAAGTTTATAAGCAACGATTTTCACCCATTTGAATTAACTCATAAGAAAGAGGTCTAAAAAAAAAAAAAAACAATAAATTAAAAAAACACATACATGCATGTACCAATTAGGACAAATGCATCAAAAAGAAGCACAAAAGCATGTGCACATGCTACCAACACCTGTGTTAGTGCTCATGTGTGAGGTGATGGTGCCTGCCAACATTTTATTCCAGAAGTATTTTGAATACACAATACTCATACCACAAATATGTGAATTCAGACACTAATATAATCAGTTATCCATTGAAAACAATTTGGTTTGATTATGTTCACAAGGCCTTTTGTTACTGGGAGGTTAGTTTTCACTGGATTTAAAATTATTGGCCACCTTATGGGTAGAAGTAAAATTCAGATTGATCCACGGTCTCTATTATAATTGAGCTATTAATTAATTATAATTCCTCAGTGTGTGAATATGGCCATGCCCACATCATAACCGGGACAGGCTGGAAGATTCATGCAGGACCAGTGCGTTCAAGTCGCCTTCTTGTGTAAAA
This sequence comes from Hoplias malabaricus, assembly GCF_029633855.1. Taxonomy (NCBI): domain Eukaryota; kingdom Metazoa; phylum Chordata; class Actinopteri; order Characiformes; family Erythrinidae; genus Hoplias; species Hoplias malabaricus. The sequence goes on from NC_089804.1 coordinate 14,834,031, forward strand.
TGGCTGCTCAACCTTCATCAAAATGAGGGAGAAAAATGTTGAACAAAACTGCTCTTTCCAGACATATGTGATGGAGAATAAATAAGAGTCAGAATGATTCATAACGACGTGATGTAAGCAACGGAACGTGAACTCAGGCATAAAGGCACTTTGTGAGTCTAGTCGCTTTATATTCTGATAGGAGGAGAGATACTGGGCTGCCAACTACAACCAGCTCTGTTTTCATAATCTGCCACAGAGTTGGCGCCATGTCGTTGTGGAGGTGTGGCCGCATTTGTTCTGTCGCGCTGACCCCTGGCGGCGAGCTGGGGAAACGCAGCTAAATCCGCACAGGCTTGAAAGTCACGTTAGTAAAATTATAAAATAATTGTAAAAAATAAGCGCGCTGTGAGCTGTGCTGTCTTCCATCGGAGGGTAATGAATGTAGCCTGGTCGGATAATGGCTTACAGTTCAGAATACTGAGAATTAACCTGTGTTTCTATATTGTATTTGCCTGCTCTGTTTTAACGCCGTTAGTGTTTCGGCGCAGGTTGCATTGGCACACAGCTGAGAGTAAATCACAGAGCTGGCACCATTGGGCCAGAGGCCAAGCACGACTCTAAACAGAGTTACGAGCTCACGATGAAGACAAACTGGGCACTTAAGGACACGTTTACTGCCCTAAATAGCGGCGGTAGAAACGAGCAGAGCCGTGTTTGGAGTTTAACCCTGTTTTGGCGTCGAGGATTTTCCCCAAGACTTCACTTCGGGGAAATGTGGTTAGCACTCAACAAGGCATAGATGCTTTTATTATTAAAATTAAGGCATTAAAAATAAAGTCTTTTAAAAATTAAAACGACGTAGAAATATTAAATCTGATGTTTTTTATGAAGCCTGTCCAGGAGGTGGCGCGGTCACGTGATTAATATTAAAAAGTACTATAGTGAATGCTCAGGTCTCCATTTTTTTCTAAATAAGCTGCAAAATCAACAGCAGAATCATCACCACCACCCACTATATTACTACTGCGAATAACAACAAAACCTCGCTATTTTTATTTAAATCATTACGTATATAAAAATATTCAGAGAAGGTGGTGATCACGTTTAACAAAATAAACCAACTAAATGAAAAAAAAACACACTTTAAAAGGGTTTGTCAAATAAAAAAAATATATCGTCTGTGAAATATCCCAAAATTCTTTAGTAGCCATTTCATCTGACAAACTCTCTCTCTCTCTCTCTCTCTCTCTCTCTCTCTCTCTCTCTCTCTCTCTCTCTCTCTCTCTCTCTGTGTGTGTGTGTGAGAGAGAGAGAGAGAAAATTCCTTCACTTCACTGATCTGGAACTCTGTAACTGTTGTAACATGTGCAACACGAGGAGCAGCTACTCCACCTCATTTACCGAAGAACAACTCTGTCAAGTTCAATTATTTCATAAACAGCACAGTAACATAATGACTGTAATTCTGTGCAGTTTTATTATATGTGCTTGGGCAAATAAAGTGAATATACTCATTATATCCAAGTCAATGTTTACTAATTATTTTATTTCAAAATGTCACTACACATCTGTATCTGATAAAATAATGTTTATGCATTAACTAAAGGCACTTGCTACAACACCTTAGACATGGGTTGCCTCCAAAATTTCATACACTGTCATAAACAATATGTTAAAAACCACCAATAGCTGCTCCTTCGTAGATGTAGTGAGTGCACTTTAATGCATTTCTCTTACACATGGGTAAGTGCACGGCTGGACAAAATACAGTACAGAATAAAAGTAGGTAGATTTACGTCATATCAAAATATTACTTGAGTAAAGAAGCAGCTGTCATATCTACATTTCTCCAGACTATTAGAAAAAATGTGTCTTATTTTAGGTAAAGTGTGCTCTACTTAAAATATAGATATAAAATGTGTGCTTTTATGGTAGAGGTACATACAGTGTAAATGTACTTTAATATGAATACAGCAGTTGTGTAAAGTCCAGTTGTGTTCTGTTATGGTTCATTACATTCTTCCCCAGAAGGTGAGGTGACTATTTGTAAGATTTTATTTTAGAACTGTGTAACTGTGTAAAAGAAAAAAAATCCTGTAGATGAAATGGGTGTGTGAAATCAACACAATTTTATAAGCTACGATTAAAATAGAATAAGGTACAATTATGTTCCCAAACTAAACGTATAGAAATATACACTTGAGGGTATACCTTTATTTGATACACAAAACATGGTAATTTCTTTTTTTAATTCATCCGGGAACTTACATTCACGTTTCGGCATAGCTGCTCGAGATGAGGTTAGGTACAGGAGCTTTGCCTGACGTAAACAAGAACTACTGACGTGCAGACTGACCAATTAAATGTTTACAGAGATGGTTATCAACCAATAACGGTAGCTCTACAGTCAGACCGTCCAATCAGAAGATTTTAGGCTACTTCACCACGGCTCCTTCTCACTCAAGCGAACCAATCGGAGTAGGGGAGGGCGGGACTAGTTTGTGAACGAAACTTCTCGAAGTTCTATGTAAGCTCTAGAAAAACAAAATCCCGGACGTTTGTGAAATTCTACCCGGACATTTTTTTAAATCTAAAAAAGAGGACATGTCCGGGTAAAAGAGGACGTCTGGACACCCTAGTAAAAGCTACAACAGCTGTCTCAATGTGATTCGATATATTATTATGCTCAGTTTATTGGAAATGCACAGGGATGGATTACTGACCAGGGCCCAGTGCCCTGTTTCTTTGGGGGGCCATCCACTGCAGGATTAAATATTAGATGAATGAATAGCCATCACATATTTTAATATGATTAAATAAATGAACCAGAGCAAGAGAGAGAGATAGAGTGTTGTTTATACCAGGTTTATCCACATCAACACCTTCTACACCTCAACTTGGTGAATATTTTAACCCTTTCTGGTTAGCCAGAAAACATAAATCCAAAATCAGCACTTTCCAATAGGACGGCACTTAAGACTATGCTGAAATTGAGGCTTAATTATGCAGCTAGCTGAAGAATCCAGCCTTGTGAATTACCTCCTGGAGGCTATCCTTGCACTTTCCCTGATACAGCACAGCTGATGAAGGTCATGAAGGCTTCATAAATACCTGCTGATACGACTGTGGGTGTGTTGGAGCAGGCACAGCCCGAAACTCTGCAGTGAGATTGTGTACGGAGGCCTTCGGGCCTTGTTTAAATCCAGTTTTCCCCTCAGTCTGTCATCAGCCTTCTCTCGTTCGTCCACCAGGTGGCGCTTGGTGCCTCGTCGGCTGTGTGCGAGGTGTGTGGTGCAATGAATGATGATAATGGAAGTGTTTTATACTGTCCTTTCGTTTTGGGTCATCTGTGGTGCATTCCTCACAGGATTTCACCTGATATTAAGAGAAATAACTGTAGAAATAAACGAACAAACAGGCTGAAGCTCCTTCTGTTGATGGATGCATTCTGTCAGACAAGTATGGCAGTACAGTTACTGCACTGTATAAATGGATATAGTGATGAAATGTTCACAGTTGGTTGACTTTTGGCCTTTACCGCTCTCTGTCAGGTCACAGCAGCCATTTGCAAAAAAAAAAAAAAAATTCAGATAAATCCCAAACTCAGCTCTGTGTAAGGTTTCATGGCTGTCATGACTAAACCTCAGATTCCAAATTAAGAGTCCTAATTTGGAATGGAATCTAATATTAGACAGTTTTGTACTTTTGGAGCCTCTCAATTTGTCTGTTTGTCAAAAAATTATATACAATTCTATACCAATTTCAACATTTTTTTGTTAAAATGTATGTATAATGTAATAAAATATTTAAAGAATGGAGATACAATATATTGTTCAGACAATATTTTACCTATACTGAATTTCTAGGTGGTGTATTTGTGAAGAATAAAAGTGCTGTCAAAACATCTACAAAATTTTATTTTACTATTATTATTTTTAATGGTTATACAGTTAGTAAATGTAAAAATATGTCATGAACACAGCACTTATCTTTTCCAAAAACATGAAACCTTTCAAATCGACCTTATTAAATATTTCATGATATTTCTGGGGGCACTCAGTGTCAGCAGTTTACAGTTCAGCTCTGTTCACTGTCTGTGAGGACTTTGGTGTGTTCTCCCTCTGTCTGTGTGGGTTTCCTCCGGGTGACTGTCTGTGAGGAGTGTGGTGTGTTCTCCCTGTGTCTGCGTGGGTTTCCTCCGGGTGACTGTCTGTGAGGAGTGTGGTGTGTTCTCCCTGTGTCTGCGTGGGTTTCCTCCGGGTGACTGTCTGTGAGGAGTGTGGTGTGTTCTCCCTGTGTCTGCGTGGGTTTCCTCCGGGTGCAACAGTTCACACTCACCGTCCAAATACAAATGCTGGTTCAAAAGTGTGTGTACATGTGAGTGAGTGATGATGAGACCGTGTGAGGCCATGTCTGGGGTGTTGTCCTGCCTTGCGCCCGATGATTCTGGGTAGGCCCATGACCCTGAACAGATCCTAAATATAGCCATTTAAAAAAAATATATATACATATATTTAAAAATATTTGGATGTTAAGCTTTACTTGTCTCATGTATCACAATCCTTAAAGACCCCCTCAAGTGTTTAACCCTGTTAAAATGTCTGTGTGATGTTGTTTGTAGTCTAGTATCATACGTGAAAGCAGTCAGTGTCATAGCTAAGCATTTCTGCTTTTATCAAAACAATTTTAATGTATTAGGGGGCTATTTTTCTTGGGAATAACGTCTAAATCTGTCATTCTGATCAATGGAGGTGAGGTTTTAGGGGTTTAATCGATGGCCGGAGGGAGGCTTTAGAAGGTAGACAAGCTAAAATATGCAACAGTTATTTCAGTTCCATCTCGTCTCTTGGCCCCATTTTCACAGAAATCAGGATGAATGGCACCTTTTTGATGCTCAGGTTCACAACATGTGCTTCGTTAAACTCTGTGAATGTGTGAGTCGCTGTAATTTTCTCCGGCCTTTGACTTTGAACTCACATCAGTGCTGATGTTTTCACATGACACTGTCTTTTGAAAAATGTCTTTGTAGGTTCCAACACAGTTGTATAGCTCACTGTATCACTGTTTCATCACAGCTCTCTGGCAGAGTAGCTGCTGAAGCTCTTCAAATGTACGCCTCTCCTTTACTCTGCTTTATGGTCATAGAAACTGGGACGGCTGGTTGTGAGCTTGGGACTCGTTCCAGTTCTCTGTTGGCTCAGTTGCCTTTAGTCAATGATAGGGCTGGCATTTGGCAAAATGCAGCTTGAGTCGCAGATTGTTCAGTATTTGAATTCAAATTTAGGGCTGTGTTTTCCGTGGATCCAGTCCAAATGCTTTTGGGCGTAATCCTCCGACATATCCTGCTGCTACAGATGGGAGAGATTTTTGGACGAAGCCGATGGATATCTGGTTTGAGTCAGGCTTTCTCAGAACTGAGACCCCACAGACGAGGCCTAATATTTTCCTATGCGCTGCGGAGGACACTACGGTAGCCATTCCGAATGGCCTTGTGGTCAGAACTCAGTGGAGCAGCTCCAGTCTTAGCAGTTCTCCTGCTGTCCCTGGCTTTGTTATGGTATGTTATAGTGGGAATGCTGAGAGCGCAAGGAGAAATGGTGGGAAACAGTATCCTGAACGTTTGTTTTTCCATTTCTTCCTCGTATCTCATGCTGTTTTGGTGTACACTCACATGGTTTCCTATTTAAGATGGCCGTCGTCTTTCGGAGCTAGATTTGCGAAGTCTGCATTTGATTTTGAAAGTCATTTTTATGGTTCTTTAATCCTGAATAAATGGTGTTTCTCTAGTTATCGTAGGCTCATATGAAACGTTTGCCATTCCCAAGTAAACATTTTGAAGATGATACAATTTCCATGCGTTTACTTCTGCCACTGATATTTTGTATGAAAACATCATTATACAAAATAATTTTTTACGCTTATTCATTTATTCATCTTCTCTTAGCACGTGTAACCAACACACTCTGAACACGTGCTCTGTTCATCACAGAGCGCCACATACTCACCCAGTCACTCACACACTCTTGCGTATAGACAGTTTTGATATGGATTATAAGCGCAAACTGGAGCACCCGGAGGACACAAAGTGTAGACAGTTCATTACGAATTTACGGCCTCCATGCTTATTGAAACCTAGTTCAACTTCTGAATTATTAACACACACAGAATTTGTGCTCTTACATTATCATATTACTTTTGATGTAGTAGACGACACAGGCCTTTTTTACATTGTGTATTTATTTATTAATAAACCGAACAGGAGGATCAGGCGGGTTAGATTAGTGCTACAATGAACTGTAATGGACAGTCACCAGTAGCCAATAATGAAGAATCACTCGGTTAGTGTTGCTGCTGATATCTTATCAAACACTTTGTTATGAAACATGATGTTATTTTATAATATTCGTTCTCGATGTCTCAGAGAAAATGTCTCGGAGGCAGGCACCACAAGTCGTTGTGTTGTGAGAGAGGAGCAGGACGTCTGGTGTTTGTAATGGTACGTGACGGACTGTGCTTGCTATAACATCATCATTAGACAAACAAAAAATAATAATAAAGTAAATTAAACAAAATCGTATGCAGAGTTTGGGTCTTTTTCTAGAAGTCTTTTTTTTATGGCGCATCATCTGTAAAGCAGATTGAAAGGGAGAGTGTTTCTTTCTCTCTAGAGCTCACACACAAACCGCAAACAGCGTGATGCTGCAGCGTAGCTCATGAGATTGATGACTTGTTGACAGGGATGACACTAATTACACATTTCTGTTGCTGTGTTTTGAATGGCAGCCATTGCACTCTGTGCTACAATGTTCTGTGAAAGAAATACAGTCTACATTATTAGTAGTAAAGTAATTCATAGATGGTTTGATTGCCTGACATCATTTCATAGCACGTCTGCCGCTCATTATCTTAGCTCTCGCTGAGAGAGTGTGTGCACAGTGTTCTTAAACCAGCTCTATTCGATTCATTGGAATCAGCCGTTATATTAAAGCTCCATTTGGCAGTTTAAAGGCCTGGGCTTGTCATGCCCTGTTTAGCATGCCTCTGACTTTTCCAGCATGTTAAATACCGTGTAAAAACGTGTGAGCACGGTGTGAGTCAGGCTTCTGTGGACTGTGGGAGATATTCATATTCGCCATTATGTATGAGATTGACAGAACTGCCTTATTTTAAAATTAACAGCAGCCCTGGTTGCGGTGTTCAGTGCTAAACTGCCTTAGATAAGCAGTAGTTTATAGGGTGTGATGCTAACATCACAGCGTAGGAGTCAATGCATTCATTTCTACAGTTGTCCCCGTCTTCAATACCATCGTTGACCACTGGAGGGAGCATGAACTTCAAAGTCCCAACCAGAAACTGATGAATTGCACAGCTGTTAGCTTTGCTCAAGAGTTTACTTTGTTAGCGGCGGTTAGCATCGCTGTTTAAATGTTTGGGCACACCTATTCATCGTGTTTACTCTGATTATCCTCTACATTTCTACATATTAGTATTTAATTATGCAAAATAAAGGTTAGACAGGATATATGTTTTTAAAAATGACAAATAAAAACGTCACTATGCTGGTGGTGCTGGTGGTGGTGCTACAGAAGCTACCAACTGCTGCCACCGGCTCCAGGTTCTCAAGGCCATGGGTTTTGTTGCTCAGTACCTGAAATGTTTGGTGTGTTCCCCCTGTGTTTGTGTGGTAGGGGATGTATTTATGTCTGTGTTGGCTGTGTACAAAACCGTCCACAGATGTGAGGGTGTGAGGTACTGTGTGAGTTATTTATACAACACTCCAGGTCCAGTGACATGTTATATGGATTTTCTAATAAAGCATGACCTACACAAAGAACTTGTGAAACATCTTTGAACAGATTGCAGTACATTAAAGCTGTTTAAAATTCAGCAAATAAATTACAACAATACATGACGTGTGACCAGCGCTGTAAGTGCCTGTAATATTAAACGATAAGTACTTTAATACCCCTGTAGTTTTTCCAGCCTGCTGGTAACATTGTGTAAAATTTGCCCCCTCTTTCACTTAAACATATCTTATGCTCAGAAAGAACCTGTAGGGTCATTTTATCAATGCTACCCTTCCAAAAAATAAATCACACTTATGGGACAAAGATGCGTTTGAGTGAAAGAGAGTGCAGGGGAAGGAGGCCTGGAGGATTTATGATGGGAAGGCTGTGTGAAGCCTTGATGTTTTTGGTGGCTGCTGCTGCTGAGGTTGTGGCTGGTGCTTGGGCCTCGAGGCCGTGCCACAGGAAGGTAAGCTAAGCCTTCTGTAGGCCTGTGAGAAATGTGCCCACTATTAGCTTTTGAAGTCTGCTGGGTTCAAATCCCTCAGCTGCACACACACACACACACACACATATATGAGGGCTCACTTGCACACTTAACACTCGTCCCACTCGTTCATCTTTCCAGGGGCGGGGGCTCGGGCTGTGGTGATGAAATATAGAGCGGAGACCTGTTACATGTTAGTTTAAGAGATAGTGCAGGTGTAAATTACGCAGGAGACTCTGGCCGGCTTTATTTATGAGAGCTCTGTCAGGTGTTTAGGTGTCAGAGCGAGATGTGCAGCTTAAATCGTTTACTCTGCTGTAAATCAGAGAGCCCAGGCCACGTCTGCACAGCGGGTGTTTGTGTTTATGCATGTGTCTGTGTGCGTGCGAGGGCGTGTGTATGGAAATGGCTCAGAATTGTAAACGTAGTTTACAATAGGCTTTGGAAATGTGCAGTTGTATGGCAAAGTTTGAATGATGTATTTTGTTGCAACAAAACTTGAATGGCTTAAGATGGCGTACAGTCCAAACACTATAGAAATGAACCACATTTCCACTGTCAGTGCTACCCATTAGCCACTCCTCTCTGTCGATCACGCAGTGCTAACAAGCTAGAAGTGCTACGGCTAGCACATGCTTATTCCAAAGCGTTTCTTTATTTTTTAAAGGCTTACACTGCTTTATTGGGGCTCCAGACGCCTGGAGATGGCTAACCAGTCGTGGGCTAACTCTGTTAGGCAAGCTAATAGTCTCTGGCAATGGCTAGCATCACACTGAGGAGAGCCATGCTACACGCTCAGAAAGAGCACTCTCTTGGAACCCCTGCCGGGTATTCAGCTTTCAATCTTTTGAAAAGGTGGATTAAACACTGTTGTTGTATGTCACACAGAGAGTAAGGTGGAAGATATGAAATTCCGCTGGAGATATGGCCACTAGGGGGTGTACTGAAAGAGGCTAAACCTGCACATTATTGCCACATTAAAACGTTAGTGCACTTTTATTACACACTGGACTAAATCACTGCACATTGTAATTCTGCCTCGCAGGTTGGGCTCCAGTCGGCAGTGTTAGGGAATGCCGAGGAACGTAATATGGAATACTTGATGATAAAGTGGTAAAATAAAACGTATTACTGACGCTGAGGACTTTTTTTTTTTCCCATGGCCTCGTCTGAGCAGCACCTGCCACACAGGCCCTGAACAGAGCAGCCGGGCTGATGAATGGGTCTGAGACACCGAATAGGATGTCCGAACACATTGTAAATGAGTCATTGAAACAGTAAACCCTGCTGGAGCACTTTGCTTGCTTGTGCAGTGGAAGAGTGTTGATTTTACACCTGTGGGCGTTTATGAGCCTCCCTCCATTCTTTCCCAGAGTGGCGGGGAAGTGGAGCCGGGGGTTAGGAGCATTTTGGCGTACGCTCTGATGTGTTAGAGAGCGTGAGTGGCTCTCTCTTTCCCTTTCCCTCACGCGAGGAAGTGGTAACTGAAGAGCTTTACATACTTCTTTCCAGTGTGGGTTACTATTGTCGCAGTGTTAGCCGCAGTGGACGCCATTGTGAGTGGTCAGCCCTAGGCTGCAAGGGAGAAAGAGGAGGAGGGGGCCATGCATGGTGAAGGGATGTACACTATTGTTCAGATAAGAAATGCTTTCCCATATATATTATATATATATATACATACTCACTCCAAATACAGCAGGCCTCTACTCACACACAAGCAGATTTACATCTTTCTCTCTCTCTCTCTCTCTCTCTCTCTCTCTCTCTCTCTCTCTCTCATTTTTGCCATTCTCTTTCTACTCCACTGCACTCTCTCTTTGCTGCTCTTCTCTGGGCTATAAACCACTCACTGTGTGTGTGTGTGTGTGTGTGTGGACTAGGATGTAAATAACAGTCCTTTGGCAGATTCTGAGGCCCTGCACACCAGATTCAACAAAGACAGAGCCAGGAAGACAGAGAAAAAGACCTGGGCGAGAGACATACACAGTGAGTTGAAGTGAGGGAGTGAAAGAAAAGGAGGATCTCAGGGAAAATCTGGACCTCTGGCTGTTTTAGAAACTCCTGTACATTGAGGAATACAGATGCACTGAAATATATTATGGGAAATGATCCCTTTAAGATCCCAGTCCATTTACTGTGAAGCTGCAGCCTCTGTGTATGAGTTTAGCATGAACAGCATGATGATGCATTCACCCATAAGAGCTTAGGGCAAAACACTGTAATAGCAGACGCTTCGGATTTTATTGCACACAGAAGAAATCCTTGTAAAGAAATACCATGCCCCTCCATTGGTCAAAACATTACATCAGTCTGTCATCTCAACTCTATATAATAGATTTCTCCTATAGGTTCAGTCTTGTTCTTTGAAAAGAATTAATGTTCACCACACACACACACACACACACACACACACACACACACACAACTGATTTCAATTAATATTAATAAGCTACAACAAAAACAATAGCAGAAAAATAGGAAAATCTTGCAATGTGTTTTTAAATTCTTAATTTTATCATATTACATTTTTATAGATTACATTAATGACCTGTTTTCATTATTAAAATTTTTTTTTGTGTGTGTGTGTGTGTGTGTGTGTCTTCCTTCCTTCACTGTTTGGGTCCAAAATGACCCCCGCCCTCTTTCCTCTGCTAAGTAGCTGTGCAGACGTGCTTGCTCCATTCTCTCTCTCTCTTCTACACACACACACACACTGTCTCTCTCTCTATCTATCTCTCTATCTATCTATCTCTGCATCTCTCAACTCTTTTACTTTATTGCACTTGATTGTAAGTGTGTTCATTCCTAAGATGGCTCAGAGAGCAGCTGCAGCTGAATTGCCCGCCATAAAGCATGTGCAGTCCAGTCGAGGGGCAGCAGAGGGAGGGGTCAGGGGGGGAAAAAAAACTGTGACCCCCATCACAAGACCAGTGCAAACGCAACCTACCCCAGAACTTCAACTTACAGCATACGATATGCCTTTAACAGACATGGCTCCCTCCTTAATAAGATCAGGCAGTAAAACGTCTTTCCATTCTTTATATTGTGTAAGATGCTGTTGATTTAACTCCTCCGTACAGTCCAGGAGGACATACGTAAACACACTTTATTCTTCAGACTAGTTCACAACACATTAATTTAACTGTATTTATGTTTTTAAATTTATTGTAATAACATAGTTTTATATACGCACCACACGTATTGACGAGACAAATTACTTGAAATAATATAATAATCTAAGATTTTGCACAGTACTTTACTCAGAAAGAGAATACAGTAGAGGTACATTATTGGTCACTAAAGGCACACACAGTGTAAATGTACCTTTAAAAGTACAACAGTGGTATTGGAGATGAAACTGGGCGTATGAAATGAACACAATGTTAAATTCTACAATAAAGTACAGTTACGTTCCCTAACTGAAGGTACAGACATGTACCCTTGAGGCTACCACCACTGTGACTGTCGTTATCGTGTAGGTTACCTGTGTCAAAAGGCTTGCATCTATTCCTATAAATAAATGAATTGGATCCCTGTGAAATGTACATTTTGTGTAGAGGTGGTTGTCTAAGAGTTGGAATGTGCTCGGACTGATCAAAACCGAAGGGTGACTGCAGGGGGCAGTGTTTTGTCAAAAGAGTTACAGAATTGTAAGATAGATCTGGTGCCTTTCGCTAAGGAATAAATCAAATCAGAGTTTGAGCCAGTAAATAAATAAATAAACAAACAAACATATAAAAAGTCTAATAATAATAATAAACATTGCTCCAACATTTAGTTTGGCTTATAAAGTAGTTGTGCAGTGGAGTTACAGTTTGTTATAACGTACCTGTAATAGAAGGTTGTAATAGATCTTCAGTCAGTGTGCCAGTGTCAACATACGTGCCCCACACCGTGCTGAGCTGTTAAATAATCTCTCTGGCACAGTTTATGTGGTTTCTGACACTGTGCCGCATGTCTATTGTCTATTAAAACGGTTAATATGACGCAAAGATAAATAGTAGCTAAGTATTTGCCAAATTTTATAAAAGGAGGATATATTTATATACATTATAAGTGTTTAAATACGATGTTTATAAACAAACCCTGAGTAAAACAGAAAAAAAAAAAAAAAAAAAAAAAACAAAGCAACGGATGTGCGATGGTAAATACGTATGTGGAATACGTAAAGCTGAAGACTATGAAATTTGCATATGAATGCAAAGCTAATCTGTTGCCCTTTGAATCCCATTTTTCAGGCGCAAGTGTGGCACGGTATACAGAGTAAATACTAAAGAAATTCTAACGTAGCAAACTTCAGACATTCTTGATGTTGTTTAGTTTATTTCCCAGTAAACAAGGAACGTCCCTGGACGTTCAAAATAGGTCTAAAAGTAGTCTGTCCCTCAAGGACATATTTTAAACGTCAATGGACGTCCAAAATCCATCTTAATAAGTTAGTTAAGTGGTGACAAATCGATAACTTCAGTGGACGTCCAAAATACGTCTAATAGTCGTCTTTTCAATGTCTGTGTTTGGACGTCTTTTCAACTTTCATTTTCAACCTTAAGAGAACGTTGATTAGACGGCAGTCATTAAGTTATTTCAACGTTGAATCAACGGCTAAATGTTTACTGGGTTATTAGTACACACAGCTTTCTAACACACACACACACACACACACACACACACACACACACACACAAAAACAGCAGAATAATAATAATAATAATAAAAAACCCTGTAGATTACCTCATTTGTCTTCATGGCACCATGACATAAGCCTAGAGTCTTAAAGGAAAGTGGAGCACTGTGGTGAAACCAGACATCTGACAAGTTTAATCTAAAAGCCTCTAGAGGCCACTGAAATTTCCCACACAGAAAGCTTTTACAGAAATATGGTTATGAATATGCTTCCAGATGACACTGTTTAACAGGAGTTTTGATGAAAAAAATCCGTTCTTTGTTGAGAGATATATGCAGGCCACTGTGAGGCAAAATAGTCCTCAAACTAATTTACACATAAACACTGTCAATAACAAAAAACACTATAAAATAAACACAACAAAAACAACCCTCCTGACTTTGTTTACGATGGAGTGAGGAGCTTTTATTTTGAAAGGGGTGCTGCAGAGGTGCGCAGCAGCTGAGGAATGCAAGGATGCGGTGGAGCAGGACTAGGCGTGAGTGCTGCTGTCATCGGGAGGTGGAGAGAGCACCGCCTCACAGGAACACACACACCTCTCGGGCGGATGAGTGCAGTGACAGTGGGACCCAACACCCTGCAATTCCACAATCCCTGATCCATCATCATCATCTTCTTCATCATCACCATGATCATCCTCCTCCTCATGTGCTTCTGCCTACACATGAAAAACACACTCACCTGTTCCAGCATGTACATAGGTTCTTTTATGAGGCCATACACACTGACACTGCTCTCACACACAGGTTTGTTTTTGTAGCTTGTTGGTGCAGTTCATTTCTGACAGTTTCCACTTAAAATACTTTTATTCAAAAGACAGGAGAAAATCAAGCACGTCTCTGATCTGTGTGTGTGTTTGACCATGGGTCTGAAAGGACGTGGAACTGTAAAAATGCCCTGAAATAAGAAATGTACTGAAGAGTATTAGCATGTCAAATAAAGAGGCAGCTTATCTTCCCCCGAGGACTGCCCTAGAGCCCAGACCTCAACATCACTGAATGTGTTTGAACTATTTGGATCAGAAGAAGCAGAAAGTGCAATGACTTTTAAGAGACAAACAGTTCCATCATCATCATCATCCCATACAATTTATACATTCATTCATTGATGTTCTGTAACCCCCAAGTCACAGTATCGTCCTCATCACAATATAAAATGGATCACACCATCAGAATGAGTATTCTTAGTTCAGCAGTCACACTGAAGTTTCTACAAAATACTCCAGCATCACTGCTGTTTCTGATCCGCCCATACCAACACAGTACACACCGCCACACCACCTGCATGTCAGTGCCACTGCATCCTCCAGCTAAGTCATACCTGCCCTATGGTGGCCCTGTGTGGGTTCTGATAACTGAAAATGGTGAAAGGGGACAGCAGTATGCACAGCAACAAATACTGTCTAATGGAACTACAGAATGCTCCTGTAGGGTCAGTGGAGCTGATAAAATGTGAAGTGATTGTAGAAAACAAGGCGGGCATTTTAATGTTTTAGCTGACTGAGGTCAAATTAAAAATACAAACGACAGCAACAAATGATGCTTCAAAAACTCAGGACAACACACACACACACACACACACACACACACACACACACATACATGCTCTGGACATAGCCATGTGCCACAGAAATGAAACTGAGCAAAACCTGAAGAATGTGAGAAGGATGACAGATGAGTTCATAGCACAAATACCAGTAAGAGAGGGTATGCTGTTTGATCTGTTCCTACAATATCCAGGTCTGGGATCAGTATCCAACACATCTGAGGGGGTCGTGACCTCTGTAGAGTAGGATGTGAGCAAACCAAGTATTCAGAACCACATATGGATTAATCTGTAATTGTAGAACTACAAATTGCACCTATATGGTCAGTGGAGCTGATAAAATCCGACACTTTATGAAGGATTCCGTTAAAGTGGAGATGGCTTTAAAGTGTAGATTCTGTTCATTAGCCAGTAATCTCGGTTTAAAGCAAATAAACATTTGGAAACACAAATTTAAAACACTTTTTTCCATGTGGGAGGAAGGTGACGTGAAAGTCAACAAATGTGTCATACGCACGCAAACATGTGCACACGACTGTACATGGACAGTGCTAAGTTCCCGCTGCTGTGCTCAGCGTGGCCGCACGGTGGCGCCTCTCCCTCAGTGGCAGAGCCGAGTTCAGGCGTGTGCTGATGTATCATGGCCCAGTGAGAAAGAGGAAATGAGGAAGGGCCGTAAATGTGTTTGCTGCATGCAGGGCCTAATGGAGTCTGCCTTTGCCACTACATTAACAACAGAATGGAGGCCAGCGGCTAACGGCCGAGCACCTACAGCACGCGCCACAAGAGCAATAATGACAAGAGCGGAATACCAAGTCGCTGTCTGTCCTCTAATTGTCAGGTGATTCATGTCCTCGTTTTGGTGTACCCAAAGGTTTCGGGGGTGCCCAAAGTTTTGCAGATGACATTATTTGGGGTCAGGAGTCTGCTTCTTTTGTCTCTGTTAATGGTGCCACAAAATGGCTGTCACAGGAAGCTGCAGTAAAAGTCATGGACAATGCCCTCGCTATGTTTTATTAAAAAATATAGATGGAATTTATTGTAGCATGGCTTCATTGTATGGTCAGTATTTTCTATGTAATATGTTATTTTAGATCAAAATAAAATACATTTAGATATATTCAAATGAGATATTATCTGTTTTATAAACATATTTAAAAATGTTTATTTTATTGTGAAATAAGAGTAAAACTTTTAGCACTTTTATTATTTATTACCAGATCATTTTGTTGAACAAAATTTAGTGTAAATCCATCCATCCATCCATTATCTGTAACCGCTTATCCAATATAGGGTCACGGGGGTCCAGAGCCTACCTGGAATCATTGGGCGCAAGGCGGGAATACACCCTGGAGGGGACGCCAGTCCTTCACAGGGCAACACAGACACACACACATTCACTCAAACACTCACACCTACGGACACTTTCGAGTCGCCAATCCACCTGCAACGTGTGTTTTTGGACTGTGGGAGGAAACCGGAGCACCCGGAGGAAACCCACGCGGACACGGGGAGACAGTCACCCGGAGCTGGAATCGAACCCACAACCTCCAGGCCCCTGGAGCTGTGTGACTGCGACACTACCTGCTGCGCCACCGTGCCGCCCCTAGTGTAAATCCAGCTATGCGCTATATATTAGAGAAACGTTCTGTATAATCCTTTAGTATTGGATTAAGAATGAACCAGAACGTTTGTTTCTGACCTTTAAGAAACATTATTCAGTGGGGGCTCAGACAAAACACTTTATTTTGTGGGAATGCTGTAGTTCTTTAAAGGAAATGGACATGTAAAGCTTTTGTTTATGCGGCGCCATGGAAACCATAGCTAGGCACAAGGATATGAAAATCAATGAAATAAATGTAATTTCTGTTGAGTTTTGACATTTAAATAAGTTTAAAAGATAATTATGTAAAATTAACCAGATTTATGACTGCGTTTCAAATGTGATGAATTAGTCTCTCAGTGAACCAGTTTATTCTTCTAAGGGTTGATCCCTCACACAGGGCAGCCATGTTTAAAAAAGGGTTTAGAACAGAAACTCTGACACATTCAGGCCACTGAATGTCAGTATAATGTCTGTTATATTTAATTGGAAACAGGATAATAATAATACTATAGAATTAGAAAATACGAGTTGGCACCCACACCTCAAAAGGAATATACTGGTCATAGGAAGTTGGAGGCTTTGCCCTGTGTATATTCGAGGCTTTCTGTAACCACAGCTCAAAGAGCGTGGGGCCTCTGTTGCAGCCGCGAGGAACGAGGGCAAGGCGTAATGATCACAAATGAGTAATCATAATCATATAAAATATAAAATCATATAAATGATATAAAATGATATCCTCTTTACTATTTTGGCAAGTTGTTTATTCTGAAAGAAACACACTGCTGAGAGCTTCATTTCCCCAGACTTTGGCTCTGCTCTGGACCATGTGCGTTTTCTTCTTCCCTGTTCTACCTTTTATAGGCCAAAAGAATGTGGTCTGATTTATGGTCCATGCATGTGCTGAATCCACATATCCTGTGCACACACACACACACACAAACACACACAGACACACAATGCCTCGTTCTGATACTGAAGATCATATAGAGGTGAGGCTGAGTAATGTAATGGTGTTCTCATTTACATAGTACATGCAAATTAAACACTGTCATTAGTCGACCCTTAGAACCTAGCCTCCTCTCTAACATTCATATTCACACACACAAACACACACACACACACACACACACACACACACACACATAGGTTCATTTTTATATAAATTTCAATATTAACATGACTAGTTTTTCCAGCTGCATGTCAATATTAACACACGTATTACACACACACACACACACACTTGTGTGCATCTTTAGAGAAATGTAGTAATACACACACACACATACACTTGTGTGCATCTTTAGAGAAATGTAGTAATACACACACACACACACTTGTGTGCATCTTTAGAGAAATGTAGTAATACACACACACACACACAGACATATTTAGAGATGCAAAAACACAATAGTGTTCATGTTCAAATAAATGACCAAATATACAACATATTACCCGCGTGCATCAAAATAATACAAGGATCCAACACCAGAGCAGTGTCTAAAGAGCCCTGTTCAGGACGACCGGATTTAGCATCTGTTCCTTTAAATGAGAATGAGCCACAGCTCAGTTCAGCGTTAGAGCCCAGGGGTGAGGAGCGTAATGATCAGCACAGAGGCAGAGCGACTCATTATTATGCGGTGGGTGCTCTTATTTCAGTTTTTGGAATGCTCCAGATCCAAATTAATTAACATCTGAGAGATGTTAGCTTTTGCACATAACTCTTTTTGGTCCCTTTCATCTTTGGCATGGAGAACTTGATGTCTGTTTTTCCCTGAAAACAAGCTGGAACATAGACTACTCTGACGTCTGACCACAGCCCACATTTCCGCTGTCTTTCAGATCATTCGAGATGAACTTGGTCTGAGAGAATTCAGCAGCTTTGTGGCATAGACTTGCACTGTAGAGTTTGCATCGCTGCTGGACTGTGATAAGTGATAATTATTTTCTGAAGTACTCTCGAGTCTATGTGCCTTTGTTTATCACAGTAACACAGTGGTTGCTCATGCAGTGCTGTCTGAGGGCTTGAAGGTCATGCACATTAAACAACAGTGTCTAGCCTTACCCTACACAGAGTGAGAGTTCTCAACAGTTCTTGATTTTTTTCCCCACAGCATTATGCAGAGATAGTGAAAGACTTGCATTCATTGCAGTCTTGCATTGAGAAGTGTTCTTGTTAAACAGTGTGACAGTTCTCTCAAAAAAATGTAGTGAGCCATGACCCTTTTTTGCTTGAAAATACTAAGCCATTGCAGGATATTCTTTTTATATCCACTTTTTTTGTAGGCCTCAGGTCCTAATAATTATGGATTTACCACTTACAATCACAGATACATGGAGTACTCCACACGACATTGCCCTGGGGGTCATTAAACCACACAAGCCCTTCCACCATAACAAGGTCTCAGTCCAGGAAGGGCATGGTGACTTTAAAGAACCAGTCAGATACTGATTCATGTTCATTACACTGACACCTAGTGGACTGGCTGTATAAGAGATCCTATACTAATCATCTTGCCCATATGTGGGACCCAATTTAAAGGACTCAGTCATTCATTATCTGTAACCCTTATCCAGTTCAGGGTCACGGTGGGTCCAGAGCCTACCTGGAATCATTGGGCGCAAGGCGGGAATACACCCTGGAGGGGGCGCCAGTCCTTCACAGGGCAACACAGACACACACACACATTCACTCACAACTACGGACACTTTTGAGTCGCCAATCCACCTACCAACGTTTGTTTTTGGGTTTTTGGACTGTAGGAGGACACCGGAGCACCCGGAGGAAACCCACACAGACACAAGGAGAACACACCACACACCTCACAGACAGTCACCCGGAGGAAACCCACGCAGACACAGGGAGAACACACCACACACCTCACAGACAATCACCCGGAGGAAACCCACGCAGGGAGCGGGAATCGAACCCACAACCTCCAGGTCCCTGGAGCTATGTGACTGCGATACCTACCTGCCGCGCCACTGTGTCGCCCTCATTTAAACAACTCTATTGTTTAAGAGAGAGAGAGAGTAAACAGCCGAACACATCCACATCAATAAATATTGTTTGCTACTTTTGCTGGGAGAAGTGACTGATTGCTCCTTTAACTGTTAAGGTGAGGTAATCAAAATATTTTTCAATAGTGTTCATAGAAATACATAAAATGCCCACTGGTATCATCATTCCCTGGTGTTTTTTTTCTTTTTTCCACAGCCAAGAGATTATTTTCCTGGAAATATATGAATACAAATAAACACACACACACTGGCACACATGCATGCACACATGCTCTCACACACACGAGCATGCACAGCCCTGAGCTGGTTGTTTCAGTGTTGTCTGAGCGCTGTGGCTTGTGGTGCTGTCGGCGACGCTGATCGATGCTCCTTTACTGCTTCCCCTGGATTATCAGAGGAGTTCAACAAGAGGGGAAGGTGATTCATCAGCAGAGAGAGAGAGGGAGAGAGAGAGAGAGAGAGAGGGTAGAAGGCAGCGAGTAGGTAAGTGAGGCAGAAAGATGAGAGTGAAATAGAGCAAGAGGAAGAGATAGGGAAACAAAGGGAACAAACGAATTAGAAAAGGAGATGCAGGATGAGATAGAAAGAGAGAGAGAGAGAGAGAGAGAGAGAGAGGCAGAGGACCCTAGGACCATAGGTAAGGGAGGCAGAAAGAAAGCAGAGAGAGAGAGAGTGAGAGTGAGAGAGAGAGAGGAAAAGGAGTGTAGGAGAACAAACAAATTAGAAAAGGTGATGCAGAAAGAGAGAGAGAGTGCGACAGGAGAAAGGGAGATATGGAGAAGAAGTGAGCGAAGGAACTAGGAAGATATAGAGTGAGATTGAAAGGGAAGAGAAATATATACAGAGAGTGAGAGAAGGAGGGATCAGCTGCAAATACTTTAAGTGGGAGGGAGAAAAAATAGTGTACAGATGCAGCAGTGAAGTACCACATCTATGTAAACGAGAGAGAGAGAGAGAGAGAGAGAGAGAGAGAGAGAGAGAAACAGAGGAGTTAGGGAGTTGGTGGGAATTACAAAGAGTGGCAGGGCAACCCAGGTATGACCCAGAGTCTGCTGACGTGCCCAGCATACCACAGCACACTGCACTGTTTCCTATTATGGAGCTGACTCCACACACTACTGTATGGCCTTACAGCATGAAACACTCAGCTACAGAGAGAGTGACTGAGGCAGAGAGAAACCATTAGGGCCTTATTGCTCTTCCAAGACAGCCTAATGAATCCTGTGGATTAAATCTAATGCCTGTCATGTTTAGTAATTGTTTTTAATATGATCATTATTTATTCATTCATTGTCTGTAAATGCTTGTCCAGTTCAGGGTCGCAGTGGGTCCAGAGCCTACCCGGAATCACTGGGCACAAGGCGAGAACACACCCTGGAGGGGGTGCCAGTCCTTTGCAGGGTGACACACACTCACACATTCATTCACACACTCACATCTACTGACACTTTTGAGTCGCCAATTTACCTACCAACGTGTGTTTTTGGTCCGTGGGAGGAAACAGGAGCACCCGGAGGAAACCCACGCAGACACAGGGAGAACACACCACACTCCTCACAGACAGTCACCCGGAGGAAACCCACGCAGACACAGAGAGAACACACCACACTCCTCACAGACAGTCACCCGGAGGAAACCCACGCAGACACAGAGAGAACACACCACACTCCTCACAGACAGTCACCCGGAGGAAACCCACGCAGACACAGGGAGAACACACCACACTCCTCACAGACAGTCACCCGGAGGAAACCCACGCAGACACTGGGAGAACACACCACACTCCTCACAGACAGTCACCTGGAGGAAACCCACGCAGACACAGGGAGAACACACCACACTCCTCACAGACAGTCACCCGGAGGAAACCCACTCAGACACAGAGGGAGAACACACCACACTCCTCACAGACAGTCACCCGGAGTAAACCCACGCAGACACAGGGAGAACACACCACACTCCTCACAGACAGTCACCCGGAGTAAACCCACGCAGACACAGGGAGAACACACCACACTCCTCACAGACCGTCACCCGGAGTAAACCCACGCAGACACAGGGAGAACACACCACACTCCTCACAGACAGTCACCCGGAGTAAACCCACGCAGACACAGGGAGAACACACCACACTCCTCACAGACTGTCACCCGGAGGAAACCCATGCAGACACAGGGAGAACACACCACACTCCTCACAGACAGTCACCCGGAGCGGGACTCAAACCCACAACCTCCAGGTCCCTGGAGCTGTGTGACTGCGACACCACCGTGCCGCCCATATGATCATTATGCTAGTTGTAAATTGTAGCTAATATTGTCATAATCCTCTTATATCACTGTAAAATTTTGGCTGAAAAAAAACCAAAAGGCTGAAACATTCATTGTAAAGTGGCACTTTTTCTGTCTAAATAGACCCATCCGCCAGAGTTCTCCCATTGCTTAGGACTTCAGGAGCCGAACAGAAGGCTAAATGTCTCTCGTTGGCATAATGACTATAATAACACTGTAACACTGGAATCAACCAATGACAGTTTGATGGATGTGAATCCTAAATCTATATAAAATAAAGTGCAGTGTGTTCTATGATGGCATTTTTAAATTTATCATATGTCAGTCTGATCAAAGATGATCATCGACATCGTCAGCACTCGTTTAAAGCAACACTAAGTAAGAGTTTGACTTATTAAGGGGAGGGAAAAGGTAGTGTCCTGCCACCCTCAAGAAGTTACATAGTGCAGTTTCTGAAGGTGAGCCCAGAGAAGAAAAGTCAAGGGTTTCCAAACTAATTTTAAGGTAAAAATACAACCTAGAGTTGCTTTAAATGATCATTATTTACAGCTATGTTCACATTACATTAGACAATATATTCAAGTCATAAACAACCACCCACATTCGTTACACTCTGTGCCCCACTGTACATACTGCCAGTGCCAACCAGAAAAGCACCGCAAAGATGGAGAGAGAGAGAGAGAGAGAGAGAGAGAGAGAGACTGAGACAGAGGGTGAGGGACAGATGGATAGAGAGAGAGAGAGAGAGAGAGAGAGAGGGGGAGAGAGGGAGGCACACCTGTTTTAGCTGTGCTCCATTCATCAGGCAGCCCACTGCTGCTGTGTGCTCCCCTCAGTGTCTGTGTGTGTGTGTGTGTGTGTTTGTGTGTGCCTGATTTTCCACAGGTGTTTACACCAGCCGTAACACACTGCAAGGCTGGAGCAGCAGTACGTTAGCGTGTCCTGGCAAGAGGAAGGCGCAGGTTTGTTTGCTCTGGCTCAGCCTCGTGTCTTTATTTGCCTCGACGCCATCGTCGTTGGCTCTGAGACACTGCGCATCTGGGGCAGCGTGTTCCTCAGTTGTCTGAATGCATCCATTGTCTATTGTCTAGTTTAAACCTTGGGGGTTCTGAAATGATTCAGCTTTGAAAGTGGATTTTTTGGCCCTTCCTTGTATTACCCTCATGGGTCTTTGCACGCAGAGATGTCTCCAGATCTAGAGAGAGAGAGAGAGAGATATGACTCCATTATTAAGGTACACTACAAGGTTTATAGTGCATTCAAACTTTGATGGGCACCGACAGAGGACACTGAAGGCCACCAGTCTCGATACCAAGCAGCACCTGACCACAGTGACGTTCTAGTGGCCATCAAATCCTCGCAGCAATGTTCCCAACTACTACAGCTAGGTGTTCTGTCTCACACACACACACACACACACACACATGCTGAAACGTCCCCCTACACACTCGTCTGGCCGCTTAAACACCACACACATCCGTTTGCCTTCCCCACTCCCTCTGTAACTCTGGGCTCATATCGACTGTAATCTTTCCTCCGCCGCTCTCAGGAGGCTCAAGTCGCCTGCGTCTGTCCCTGAGATTGCCTTTGCCTTCACCTTTCTTTATGCCACTTCTCTCTCTTTTCCCTTTCTATTCGCCTCGCCCCCCACCCAACCATCAGCACCTCTCTGATGATGGATGGACAGCTTGTGTATTTCCAATCTGCCATCTCTCCTGATGCGGTTAGGGGCCGGGATGCTGCTGCAGGGAGACAGAAGGAGAGAGAGAGAGAGAGAGAGAGAGAGATTAAGTGAGGGAGGGCTTTGTGGGGGGGGGGGGTGAGCGAGGACGGGGTGATGCAGAGGACACGACATCTGGAAAACAAGCAAATGAAAAAGAATGCGGCGGCGGCGGCGGTGGCGACGGTGGCGACTATGGCACTGCTGCGTAGGTGCGAGATGCACATGCTCAAAACAAACAGGCAGCCATCCGCAGCATCCAGCGCAACGTACAGCTGCCACTCTCTTCATGTGTCTTGTAGAGGTGGCATGGATGATAATCACAGTGCAATATACTGCTACACACTGGACTAGCATTAGGTCCAATGTAACATCCTCTGTAATAAAACATAGCCCTTGTTCTTTAAGTACTGGGTTTATCAAGTTGGGAATCTGTGGTCTCTGCCCACAGAAGGGAGTCAGGAGGCCAGGACACTGGCAACTGGTTGTTATTGCATGTAACACTATTATATTGTGCAATAAGTCAGAGGTAACCCTCTAATCAGTGACTAATTACAGTACAGTGCTGCATGAGAGTGTTGGTTTTGGTGATTAGCCATTAGCTACGCATTAGTGATAATCTTTTCAAATAATAGTTTAAACAGATTTATTACTTCATTCTTTCATTCATCTTCTATAACAACTTCATCCTGGAGCCCCAGTCGTGGAGGTTCTGGAGCCCACACACACACACAGCTGAGGATCGAAGCCAGGACCCCAGGTCCCTGGGGGTGTGTGGCCATGACCCATTTTCTCCATTTAAAATAACAAAATGTATCGGTACAATGATAAAATTGTTTTCATAGATGACCACCACTACTGCAGCAGACTATTTATATCTTTAGAAATATCCTTCTCTTTATTCCTGCTCCAGGTGACTGACTGTGAGGAGTGTAGTGTGTTCTCCCTGTGTCTGTGTGGGTTTCCTCCGGGTGACTGTCTGTGAGGAGTGTGGTGTGTTCTCCCTGTGTCTGTGTGGGTTTCCTCCGGGTGCCTGTCTGTGAGGAGTGTGGTGTGTTCTCCCTGTGTCTGTGTGGGTTTCCTCCGGGTGCCTGTCTGTGAGGAGTGTGGTGTGTTCTCTCTGTGTCTGTGTGGGTTTCCTCCGGGTGCCTGTCTGTGAGGAGTGTGGTGTGTTCTCTCTGTGTCTGCGTGGGTTTCCTCCGGGTGACTGTCTGTGAGGAGTGTGGTGTGTTCTCTGTGACTTCATTCTGAGTCACGGCAGTGTAATAATAGTAAAGAATGAAGAGTGTGAAGTGAGTTTGATGTGAAGCACTCCGTCCTGGAGAAACATACAGTGTCAGAGCAGTACACACTGGTGCTGATAGTTCAATTCCCCATTCCCTGCCAGATTCTGGCATCACATTAGGCAACTTATTGGCTCTGAACCTGGTTTGCCATGGCCAAAGTCGCCATATCATTTTACCATTGTTGACATCTCAGCTTAGTTCAATGGTCTAAGCTTAATGGACCAAGTTCAGTGGTCATTTCAGATGGTAAAATAATGGCTATGTTTGTGCTGTGGTCATCCTGACGTCTGCGTTCCATCACCAGCACTGTAAAGAAATCTGAGTTGATGAGTTTCTCTACAGTGCACCATTTCACCTCAAGCCATCACAGCCCAGCCTCTGGAACATGAACCAAATATTTTGGAACAATTAATTTAATGCAAACGATCATTGCAGCTGGAATAACGTACAGTAGAAAGAAAAGACTCTTAACTTAGACTGGAAGTCACTGGAAAAAGACTGCATTTGGAATATTCCTAGTGATACATTCATCACAAGATCTGACTCTAGTTTGGTTGGTCTTTGTTGTGTTTATTCTGAACTGTGACTGTGTTCCTGCAACGTTCACTTTAAGAGAAAACGTGCTTTAAATGAGGGTGACCTTCTAATTATTTTCAATCTGAATACTGTGACCTGCAGCGCAGAGGAGGCCTCCTGAGTGGCCAGGCTTGTTGAATTTGAGGATGAAGTGTGTTGAGACTGCCAGAAGAGGGAGCTATTTGCCTCACTGTCCGCAGCCACCCGTGCATGTGGACGGCCATTAGGCCCAGCTAGGACTAATCTGACAGTTTTACAGGTGTATCCTCCATCGTCCATCAACAGAGAGAAGGGAATCCAGCTGAGGAGAGCAGGGATCCATTTCCGTTTTCGCAGGCATGTGTTTTGCACTTCCTAAGATCTGAAATGCGTGAGTAAAATATCACCACTGTGAGCTGTGTGACAGAAAGCAAACTGGTAATCAATCCCTGATCACAACAACAACAACAACAACAAAAGTAGTTCTCCTGGCTTATTTCAAATGTTACAGAAACTGATTTGGAGTTCAAAGCTGATGAATTAGCAGAGGTGGCTAGTAGCTAATCACATTAGCACAAGTCCACCATTTTGATGGATTTGTAGCTTACCTTCTAAAGTATTTTCACGTTGTAAGATTTTAAATGAAAATATTATTGTCCTAGGTACCCAACTCTACTCTGTTGCTGACCAATGAAAAACACGTATCTCCAAAAATAGTAACTTAACAGGAGAGGGAAAAGATTTTCTTAACTTTCAGTGGAAGTCAATGTACGGTAGATTTATTACACTTTATTTTGGAGTATTTCTATTGGTCCATTCACCATTTCTATTGGTTTTTACATTATGTGGTAAATTAATGGAGATACATGTTTTTCATTGGACAATGAAGGTTTTTAAACTGTAATTTTCAAAATTGCTCTCAAATATATTAGTCATTTAAAATTTTTTTAGAATAAATGTTTACACTTACTCAGTTACATTGTAGGCATTAACATTTTAACCCTGATTCCTGTTTTGGATTTGATTCCCTTGTGTTTGTTGCTGTTCTGCTTTGGTTTTTTTTCTCATTCCTGATATTACTGCATCAAAAAGAGAATAACAGAGTGGTACTCACTTCCACACGTTTTCTGTGCTGATAGATCCCCGAAGTATTAAGATCTCACTGAAGAGACGAATGCAGAGATGAAGAGAGTGAGTATTAAGTTACACATTTAGTACTAAAGTACTAAATTCAGTACTAAAGTACTGTTCGAGCTGGACTTGTACTAGAGTTTGGTGCGTGGCTAAATTTACTGCAGTCATCATGCTGCCTGTACTAGAGGATGGATGTTCTCTGCTTTACCAGGCTCTGCTTATTGCAGCTTAAACCTATATGTACCCTTGATTATTCCAGGTGAAAAAAAACCTGCGTACAAGTACCACACTGACCTGAACCGTGTTGACCTTTGCAGGGGGCAGTTAGAGGTCAACCCACTTGACCTCGGAGACCATATCTGCACTGATGAACACATTCAGACAAAGTTGGACAAGAACTTTCACACACATCTATGCGAGTGTGTGTGTGTGTGTGTGTGTGTGTGTGTGTGACAATCAATATCAAGTACAGACATAAAATGACACATGGGAGTAATCTTTCCTTCACAGCTCCAGGCGAGACAACATTTCTAATTTGGCCGGTGGGATAAGAGCCAGTTGCTGAGTTATATTCATTTTTGCTTTAATTCCAAGCCGCCCTGGAGAAAGATTTTTTTTTTTTTTTTGTCTTTGGCTTTTTTTGTTGGTGCAGATCCCTCAATTGATTGTAATTAAATTTGCTCTTGTCCCTTGGTTCTCTCTCTCTCTCTCTCTCTCTCTCTCTCTCTCTCTCTCTCTCTCTCTCTCTCTCTCTCTCTCTTTCTCTCTCTCTCCCATCTGTGTGGTGTGGCTGGCTCTTTCTCATTCCGAGCCTCGGCCATCCCTCACTGTCAGTCCACCGCTCCGAGCCATCGACCTCTGCTCCGAGCCCGGTTCAGCGGCAGGTCACCCGAGGGAGGGGGAGGGCTGCTTGTTATTGGGGGGTGCCAGCCTCCTTCCCTCACCCCGGATACAGCTGCCGCTGCCATGGCAACAGCGCTGCCGTGTAGAGCAGGCAGCCCGGGGAGCTCTGAGTGTGGAAACCTTGGTGCGCTTCGCCCAGCCACATCACGATTTAGATCAGACGACAGGTCAGTGATCCAGCTTGTCACTTCACAGATCAGACGACAGGTCATTTCTGAGTTCTGTGTCAAGATTTTAAAGATCGGACCTCCGAACTATAAAGAACTCTCAAATCCGAAGGCAGATCGATTTCTCCATTGACTTGGTCCGGAAGATATCACTGACCTGGGTTATCTCTTAGATCAGACTTCAGACTCAGATTAAAGGTCCTCCTAGATCAGACCACAGCCTTTGTCTCAGTACAGAATGTATTACTGCTGTTAATGGTATTTCTGATCGAATTGCGAGACTAGACGTTCTCCAAATATCCAGACGACAGATGTACACCTTGAAGGTCAGACCTCATGACCAAAGTTTCTACTAGATCAGACTGCAGATACAGTCTTTGTCTGAAGAAGGCATCATCCCTCCAGCTTCATTCTCTGTAGCTCTTTTTGAACAGCTGACCACAGACTGAAATGCTCTTGAAGATCTAATCTCTGATTCTGTCTTTTGAAGATCCAACCACAGAGAGATCAGACCCCAGATTAAGCCTTTCGTGATGAGTGAACTTTTCTCTAAGATCAGATTGCAGCCCACGGATCCAGTTTTTCTGGAGAGTCAGACTGACCAGTCTGTCCTTGCTCCTCGATCAGATATCAGATCTGGCCTATGACTCGGCTCCACACATTTCAGAAGACCTCCCAGATCTTGTTTTCTCCTAAATCAGACTTGTGCGTCTAACTTTCCCCTGATATCAGAGCAGTGATTTTATTAGCTCTTTCAACACGCTTGTCGACTTTGACGCCTGTCACTGTCATAAAAGATCAGACAGAGGGAAGATGGAGGCCATTATTAGCGATGTGGCTGTAACCTGTCTCTGGAATTGAATTGGAGCTCAGATTTTGGCTGTGGGTGGTGGTAATTATGCAGGGGAAAAATACTGAAGGGAAATCCAGCAGCAATTTGCCAGGGCCTGTAGCTAGCTTGGCTTCATATTGTATTGTTCGTGTACGAGGAACGTTTTAATATATCACGGGTTGATTAATGATTAGGAGCTGTCATCTCTGGGCCAATGATGGAGTGACACCGCAAAGCTCTGAGGTCAAATGAAGGGGAGAGAGGGAGAGGGAAGGAAAAAGAGAGCGAGGGAAACAGCCGTGAGCTCTTCTGCCGTCCTCTCCAGGTGTTTCGGCGCTGAAAAGGCATGCTGAGCTCTCGGTGCCTCGGGCCACGGGGCAGACCAGGTGGAGTTACTACAAAAGAAACAGTCACTTATTATTAATTATGACTTATGGAGCTCATTCTGCTCTCTTGCTCTGTGTCTTTCCGATCTCTCTGTCTCTTTCGGTGTCTCTCTCTCCGTGTTTCTCGCCCTGTATCTTGCCAAACAGATATGACGGATTGGGTTATCAGTGTCTCGCAGAAGCATGAGTGCCTGTCAGGTGCGCTTTGATGTTCGACAGCTTGAATCTCCCAGCGTTTGTGCTTTGATGATCCCCCTCGAAATCCAGATGAATGGATGTAGCGTAGTTCACACTCCATACAACACAGGGGGCCATTAAACACACTCCACTTAAGATTAAATACTCCCCCCCACTCTCGCCGCACTTTCCTCCTTGGTTTAAATGGAGCCGTTTTCGGCACAGACCGTGGCTACAGAAATTAGCAGTATATTAATATCCGAGCAGTGACTCTCCCTTCTCTGCTGCTGTATCCGCAGGTCTTCCAGTCACTCCAGGTACAAACGCTGGAATGAAGAGGATGGGGTTTGTTTGGAATGAATTTCACCTACAGTGCCAATAGGGGGAGCTGTGTACACAAAGCACACGTAGACAGATAAGTGCACCCTGACAGGAGACTGAAAGGCTGACTTGATATCACCTCCCTTGCCAAAGTAAAAGTGGAGCCCTGTGCCCACTTTCTTTCCAGCGAGCTTGATTCCTAGCATAGTGTTCTCCATAGCTGCTATTGTTAGATAAACAGGTGCTCCATTTATAACTTCCAGGATGGTGACTAATGGCCTTTAGTGGTTTGTGGAATAGTTTCTTCATTGCCGTTTAAAGTAAATTCTTATTTTTTTGGCCCCAAGTATATGTCCAGCTTTTTGGCTTTAGCAAGTTCCTATGAATTCTGGTGAAGAAACATTCTGAGTGATTAATATTTGGTGAGGCCATTCCTTTTGTGTATCAGGATTCCAGCTACTAGGGTTTATAAACAAACGGAATACTTTTTAGGTGAGTAACGTGTGAGAAGTGTCTGGACCAAAAGGATATCTTTGATTGTTTTTATTCAGTTACTAATAACGTAAAGAATTTAACGGATTCTTTAGATTTCCTGAAAACACATATTTTTGAAGAGAGTTATCCAGAGTTCACTTCAACTTAATAATATTTACAGTTTCTAATTTCTTTTTTGTGCCTTTTTTTCATTGGATTTTTTTGGCAGCAGCTTCTTTGCTGCTTCGTGATTGGTCGACCACATTAGTGGAAGATTAGGTACGGGTGACATGGGCCGCCCCCAAGTGCAGCACCTTACACACACACACAAAAGTGCATATCAACATAGGTATGTCATGTCTGTGATGTCATTATATCACTGTGGGGGTCAGTTGAGGTCCTGTGTTTAGTGTTTGAGTGAAATCCTACATCAACTCAAAGACCACTCCCAGGATTCGTACAGTGTGTATGAAATATAGTTTGCTAACTTGAATTTCTCACTCCTACCCAGCAGTAAAAAAATCAAAAATATATAAAATAAAACAAAATATCTGCCAGAAGTCTAAATGTAACCCTAAGCTCCAAAAAATTAGAAAGAGCAGGATTTCTCCATGTAAACACTGTCCCACAGCAGATTACAGCACTGTTTCTGTAATTCGGCTTTGAGCGCATAAAACTTCACATGGTTTAAGTGAAGCATAAAACCTCTGCTCCTTTGGGTACGCTCTTAAAGTAAATGTTCTACAGAAGGTTCTTTGAGTGATGCCATAGACGAACCACTTTAGGTTCTTTAAAGAACTATTTTGCTAATGTGTTTAAATGGGTAAAAAACTTTAAGAAAGTTTTAAAACAGTTTGTAACACTCACACATCTCTTAAACAGACATAATTCCTTATGGAACCAAACATAGTTGGGTTCCCTTTGTATCACCTTTAATTTTTACAGTGTAATGTTTTAATGTTCTAATTTTTGGAGACATTCCACGAGGAGCTAGATTTACTGAGGTAGATGTAGGAATGGAATCAAATGGCAATCTTTACATGAGTCATTTAGGCACAGTGAAGTATGGTGGAAAGTGGCTCTGAGTGACTTCAGTGATGTGGAGGTGGTTTGGTTACAAGATATCAACATACAGGGGGAAATAACTAATCTGTTTCACCACCTCAAGCAGAAGCACCTGGTTGAGGACGAGGAAAATCAAAAATGCCGTTTGAAGAGTTCAACGGCCAAAGAGCTCTAGCCCAAGCAGAGAAACTATGCTGACTGAGCACAGCGACAATTCTGTGTTTGTTTAGTTATTTAGTGTGAAGCTTATATTTCTTCACGTTTGCTGTTTATATGCCCACACTGAATTATTTAATAAAAAAAATCTGAATCTTGGCAATGTTTGAAACTTTAATAAATAAAATAATGTAATATTATTAATAGTCCCCTCCAGGGTGTATTCCCGCCTTGCGCCCGATGATTCCAGGTAGGCCCTGGACCCCCCGCGACCCTAAATTGGATAAGCAGTTACAGATAATGGATGGATGGATGGAATATTATTAATATATTAAACTTGTTTAATGTTATATAATTAATATTAACTTAACATTTACTTTGTTGCAATGGAACAGATCTGACCCTGGAACAGCACGAGGCTAAGAAAGGAGACTAGTGCGTCTAACTTTCTCCAGTTCAGTGTGCCGTGGAGTGTTTCTGGGCCTTTGATCCATGACCCTGTCCAGAACTGCATTTGTACTGTGCTAATGACTTCCTAGTCCTTGTCACACGCACCTTTTGGTGTGTCTCTGCTTCCTGGAGCCGAGGCCTCCCCAGACTGAGGTCCGGACGGCCCCAGAGCAGCGAGAGTGAAGGAGCCTGGCCTGATTCTGTCAGAGCTGGCCGATGCGTTTTCCCTTTCACTCTGCTGTGGACATGGTTTTACGCAGTGGACGGCTAATCAGGAGCGAGGAGAACTCCCAGGCACTCGAAAAGTCACCTCCCTTTCAAGGGCATGGAGAACAGTAGTGGGGCGTTTAGCACTTCAGAGCAGCACCCTTCATTACCCACAGCCCCCACCCCTACCACCCCTCAGCTTAAGACGCAGGAAAAGTGCTCCCACCCAACACACTCTCATTTCTGCGTGTCGCACTCCCACTTCCCTGATTAAAACAGTGGAAAACGTTCATTTAAGTCCAACTCCCAAGGACAGGGGGAGCGTGGTCAGGGACGATCATTAACAGAAGGAAACAACCGTGAGGCCACCACGATCCCGGGCTTGGTTTGCGTCATGTCAAGGCAGTTTAGAACTCACCCAGTATCAATAAATAATGAACAATAATGACGATGTTTCAGTGACTTGTGTGAAAAAACATAAAATAACAATCAAATATAAACAATGACAAGGAATTTGTAGTCAGGGTTTCAACATCTTCCCAACTCTCCTGGAGTTCCCAGAAGGATCACGAAGCTGTAATGCATTTCCAGGGAGTGTTTTGGGCCTTTTTCCACATGTTGTGAACGTACAAAACCAGTCAAACCTTTGGACTTTTTCCAATTCAATGGTTTTTCTTTGTTTTTTTATTATTGTCTACGTTGTAAATGAATGTGGAAGACATTAAATCTATGAAGGAACACTTATGGAATAATGCAGTAATCAAAAAAGTGTTACACAAAACAATATATTTCATACTTTAGATTCTTCAAAGTAGCCACAAGCACCTTTTGCTTTGATGACAGCTTCGCACACTCTGTTCTTTCTGGAACCTTCTGGAATGGTTTTCAGTGAACAGCTGTGGCCTCGTCGAGAGTTAATTTGTAGAACTGCTCGCCTTCTTAATGTGTTTGAGACCGTAACTTGGGTTGTGCAGAGTTCTATAGAGTGAATAGCCCTATTACACCGATGACTAATGTATATATCTTTTTTTTTCAGGTTGTGTGTTCTTGGTGTTTCAGTGGACTGGTTTAATTTGTCATGGACTCTGAACTGTTTTGTGTGTGCTGAGGTATGAAGAGAATGAGCTGAGTGAAACTTTATTAGTGTACATTGGGTTATGGCCAACAGCAGCTAAAAAACATAAAGCACACGCTTGTGTGAAAAAAGTGCCTATGACGTGGGCAAGAATGCCAGATATTTCTCATCCATATATTACGCAAACATTCATCAGCCACCACCCGCCCCCACACACACACACACACTTTTTTTTTATCTGATTGGGCAATAAAAATTGTTATTCAAGTTTTTTTTCCTCTCTCATTCTTTTTTGGTTAATTTTTTAAAATTATAATATCTTTTTTATTGCAGATTGCGATCAGGGAAAAATCACACCAGCTTACACACCAGTGCCCTCTAAGCATTTAAGTGTGTGTTTATAATTATCAGCTTTGGCTGGATTAAAACCAGCCCTGGTGCCATTGCTCTGTCAGTGTGGTTATTGTTAGAGTAACCAGGACCACTTGTGCAGGTGGGTCTCTGTCTGTTTTAAATTAACTCTGGTGCGGTGTGTTTCACATATGAACACAATACTCAAATACACAAAGGCAACGAACCAAACACAGGACATAAAGGCACCAGATATGACACTGAAAGCCAAAGATACGATGAAGCCAAACTACTCCTGTTATTTGTAAATAATACAAGGATGTTGATATAGTGTAGTGGATAACATCTCTGTCCTCCACATGGCAGTGGAGCAGCACTCTATAATAATAAGAGTCATTGGGCAAGACTCCTAATGTTATATTTCCCCAAATCAGTAACGACTGCTAAGTGGCTCTGTGTAAATGTGCCGTAGAAATGGTGCGAATATCATTTTAAACCGACTTTTACAAACACTGTTAGTTCCAGCACGGTTCCCAACATCAGAAACTCTTTGGCAGAAAGCTGAATCACACCGAAAGGTGTGTCTGAGGAGGACTAGGAAGTCATTAACACGATGCACATGTTGTATTAGACCGGGTCATGGATCAAAGGCCCAGAAACACTTCAAACTGACGATAAAAGAAGTCAAGAAGCAGTTCTCAGGCCTGGAGCTCATGCTTCCACGAGTTTTGTCCTGCTCCAGGGTCAGGTTCCCTGTTTCTTCTGGTCTGTTTTATAAACTAATGAGGCGAAACTGATCCTGGAGCTGCTACACTGAGGTGGTCTGTGATTGCAGCTCCAGGACACTCCTTTAAGGGCTTCCTGCTGGAAACGTCTCTGCTGCCAAAAGGTTCCAGTAAATAGTGATTCTTTTTAAAGTGGCAGTTTGTGGGGGGAAAAAAACCTCACCCTGATTTTCACTTTAGTCCAAATACATGGCTGTAAGCTCTGATAATGATGGTGTACAGCCAGAGACCACCCTGCTCTGATTTCATTTCCAGTAATAAAATGTCATTATGTTATATAAGTTATTGAATCTGCAGCATATGCAGTGACACTGATGTGGTGGTGGTGTGTTAATGTGTGTTACGCTGGTACGAGTGGATCAGACACAGCAGTGCTGCTGGAGTGGTGCATCAGTGGATAGTAACGGATGATGCCTCATGCAAATGGGCAAAAGACGTGTGTGTGTGCGTGTGGGGTGGGGGGTCCACCGTATGAGGGCCAACAAATAACATGGCAAAGTCTAGTCTCACACACTCCCTTTTTTTCTCCATCTCAGAGGGGCTCCCTCCCTGCATAATTAGACTGTACACACTTGAGTGTTGTGTCATGACAGAGCAAGGACACACCCTCTCGTGGGTTACAGTAAACACACGGTGACTCATCGCCTCCCCTCACCTCCGCCAGAGGTTCAAAGGTGGTTAGATCAGCAAAACAAATGAGTGAATGGCGAGGCATCCCTCGGAGACGCATCCATCTGACCGCTGACTGGCAGCTCTGTCAATGAGTGAGTGGGCAGTAAGGTGCTGCTGTTTACAGGACAAGAGCTGTCTGTGTGTGTGTGTGTGGTGTTTAAAGTTTAAAGGTATGTATTATGAAATACAATCACTTGTTCAGTGCATGTGCACATTAAATACGGAGCTTCTACTAACCCACAAAATGTTTTTATTTATTTATTTTTTGGGTGGTTTGCACCGCTGCTGACGTCAAATGCAGGCACTTTAGAATTGCCCCGCCCTTTTGTTTGAGTCTCCTCCAGTCACAGCGCTGGACCTGTGTTTACAGGAGAGCACGTTGAATGAAGATGAGGTTAAACCGAGCAAAAGAACAGACGGGCTCAGAGAGTTTAGAGCACTGATTAAGTATGGAGAAAGTGGCGCTGAAGCCGACGGCTCTGAACAGGGCTTGTTTAGACAGTGGAAGAACCCTGATGTGGTGTTTGATCCTTGTGGTGTTTTGATCAAAGAATATCACAGATGATTCATTAAGACTGACCCCAGAAATTTTCACTTGTGACAAAGGGGTAGAACATGCCCCCTTTCAAAAAGCAATGCTTTTTTCTTCTATAAATTGCAACATACACGAGATGAAGGAAGTTTATTCTCCATAGATTGGGTCCACTGCATGAGCATGGCCATGTTTAAAAGGATCTCAGGCGCTCTGACAGACCCAGACCACTAGGTGTCAGTGTAATGAATATGTATGAGTAAGGAGAATGACAGGTGGCTCTTTTAAAGTGACACTGAAAGCTGTATTAATATTGTATATTTGTACCAAGTCTATAATACACCCAGGCCACTAGGTGTCAGTAACCACTGGTGCATTAAGAGAAGAAATATTAATTGTGATGATGTGATCTCACTCCCTGTGCATTCTCTCAGCTCCACTGACCACACAGAAGTGCGTTGTAGTTCTACACTTATAGACTGGAGTCCAGCTGTTGCTCTGCATACTTTGTTTGCCCCTTTCACTCAGCCCTTCAGTGGCCCCCGCGTTCCCATCATTCTCAGCATGATGCTGGTGGTGTGTTAGTGTGTGAAGTGGATCAGACACAGCAGTGCTGCAGAGTTATTACCTGTAGGGGCAGTAGAGCTAATTCCAGGTTGCAGTGTGTGTACGTTGGTGCTTGTGTTTCCGTACTGTGCTGTCTTTTCTGTGCTCTGGCTGCACTCCGAAGACCTGAGTGAGGTCCTGTTCCCCAGGGTTTGTGGTGCTGGAGCAGTGAGTAATCTGCCCACTAGCATGGCCGTGTTAGCATTGATTTTGTCTCACTTCCCAGCTACCCCCAATTAGCTCCACTGCAGCCTGTTGGAGAGAAAGAGCAGAGAGAGAGAGAGAGAGAGAGAGAGAGAGAGAGCATTCTCTCCCCTCCTCTCACAGTGCTTTGTTTACACTGCTAATTGCTGCTCCTGTTTCCTTTCATTAGCAAGAGCTGCCTGTTACGCTAAGTGCTCACTCTATCTGTCTGTCTGTCTGTCTGTCTTGGTCCACATCTGTCTCTTCCTCCCTTTATCTATTAGTCTCGCCCCCAGGCTCTTCCTCCTTCTCCATCTCTCTCTCTCTGTCTGTATGTCTTTCTGTCTCTTAAATTCACTTCAGTTGACATCTCCAAGCTTTGCCCATTCATGCATACAGTTGCCAGGTTGGGGAAGCTTTACAGAAGCCTGGCAAAAATCCCATTCCACTTAATGATAACACTTAATTTAGATCCACTGTGCAATATTGCTGGCATGTGCAGTTGTAGCTCTAGGACTAGGCAGATAATAATAGTAATAATAACAATAATAACAATAATAATAATAACATCCCGTATACAAACCTAAAGTCATCATGCCTAGTACTAAGGGTGTATCCCATTTCTTAATTGTACCCATACCCCTTGTTTTTGGGTGTTTTCTTGCCCCTTGTCACCTGGATTTACAAGTTGAAGTTGTGGTGGTTAACATCTTCCCCTGTGAAATGAGACGACCCGTCAAGACCCTGACACGTCTTCAGAACACTGAATATAGCAGCGCTTCAGTGGTGTTCTGCTGTGGGTCTGCATTGATATCCGAGGCTTTGCGGTGAAACCTGGACTTGAACAGACTTCAAAAGCTTTCCACAATCGTATATTATCACCCACACCTAACTCTCTCTGACGTGAAGCTGAATTCAGCTGCTTATTGTTCGAAACGTCCCGTTCCACCTTAAATACTGCAGTAGCCACAGCTGCTAGAATGTAATTGCTTAAACATTTAATGTGGAACTGGAAATTCCGAGACATCTTCAAACTATTAGCGATGTTCTCTGCTTGTTATGAAGTAAAGGGTCACAATGCTTTGAAACTGTTTTCAAGGAGAAATACTGATATTAGTGGATTTCTTTGGTCGTTTGCACCGCCATTTTGCTGCTGGTTCATAAGGTATTCATAGGCTATCGTTTGAAATCTCAATTTCAAGGGGTATATACCGCTCTGCCCCTACAAGTGTTGAGACACCCCACTCCTAGGGGTACCAGAGGGCTAGGGCTAACGTAGTAAGGCTAATAAGTAAAATGAGATTCACCCATAGTGTGGCCTAGAGGGAGCTGTGGAGCAGTGGAATTGGGATGGGTTAGAAAGCTGTTCATTGTCCAGAACTAATCTATTCAACATCTGTACTTGACCTCATTGATGTTTGTGTAGCTAATTGCCAGCAAATCCTCACAGCAATGTTCCAGTCTCTAGTGTCATGGCTTCTCAGAAGATTTGCAAAGAAACATTGGATGGTCCTACAGCTTCTCATGATGCTGAATGGTGAATTATTCTTAATTATGTATTTATTTTTAATTATGATTTTTATCAATCAAACCATTTGACATTCGTGGGCGGAGCTTGGATATATCAGTCAGGTCCATGTGTGTTTTATTGACACAGCCAATTTATGATTAGACCATCAAAGCACTGGAGCTAGCAACATATATATAACAATAAAAACAATGTGAGCCATCACCATTCCTCTCCATCTGTCTCCTTCTCTCTGTCCAGGTCTCTCAGTCTCTCTCCTTCTTTATCTTTCCTTCTCTGTCTGTCAATGTCTCCTGGCTTAGAGCCCAGCTCTACATCTGTGAGCGGTGGAAGTGATTGCAGCTCGCATACTTCCAGCTTTTTCCACTATCAGCTCTGAATCCATCACCCAGACGAGCGCCGTAGATGGAAGTTGAATCTGACTGGAGGTGGTAATCCTCTGAGTGATATCGCTGCACTCTGCCAGACTATTCTGTGGCATTGGTTTGTGTTTTGGAAAGAGGCAGACATTCACACTCCCTTAAAGGGAGTGCGGATGCTAAGACGTCCAGGTGATGCCCGAGGCAAAAGTTTGGAAATGTTTACATGGATTTTAAAGGGAATGGCTTGGTTAAAATCAGCCCAAAAATGAGCTTTGCTTCTTTACATTCATTCGTTACATACACAGACCAGCCATTACATTACTACCACCTTCTTGGTTCTACATTCGCTGCCCTCGATATGTGCCCTCTGTTCTATAATGGACAGGACCCCCACAGGACCTCCACTTAGCAGGTCTTATTTGGGTAGTGGATATTTACGGATGGTGGACTATTCTGAATCTGGCACTGAGGTGTAGAAAAACTCCAGCAACACTGCTGTGTCTGATCCACTCGTCCCAGCAAAACACACACTACCACCATGTCAATGTCACTGCAGCACTGAGGATGATCTACCACCCAAAACTAATTTTTTGTCCTCAAAGTTCACTGACAAGGCTTGTACTTTCTCTCTTTTTTTGGGCCATACACTGTTCATATTTCGTGATATGACTGGAATTCTTCTTTGGTACAACCTGCTGAGAGTGGCTCGGTTGGCCTCTGGGTTTAGGTTCTCCTCCATGTTGCTACCATGGGGCATAATCACATGGCTACATGCACAGTAGTCTGGTTTTCCAAGCTGGTCACCACAGTGGCACACTTGCTCTGTTTTGTCCTAATGAAATGGGACAGCTTGTATTGCACTGTGTAGTCATTTCAGTGTTGGAGTACTGACATCTTATGTGAAACCTGGAGTACTTGAGTTCCCCAGCTCATCCCCAAACAGTACGTCTCCTCACTAATGCTCAGCAGCCTGCTAACGAGGACATAAAGAAGAAGTTAAAGCTTAGTTCACACTTAATTTTTCAGTGCCTTGGCTTGTGTGTGTGTGTCTGTGTTTTGCCCAGTTTTTGCTGGTACAGTGTGTAGATGCACTAATCATTTACGTTGCATGTTTTATGTTTGTGTGTGTGTGTGTGTCTGTGTGTTTTGTTCTTTCTCTCTCTTGTAGTGAATTATGCCTGAGAGGCTTGTGTGCTGAAGCAAGACTGTGCATCTGCAGTAGCCCCCAAACCCCACCTGCCCCCTCCCTCCCAGCCCTTGTAGAGGCAGAGAGAGAGAAAGAGAGAGAGAGGGAGAGCGAGGAGTGGAGCACAGCCGTGCCTCCTTAATGACTCCCATCCCTCTCCGTGCCACGTTATTAATTAGCTCAATGATCCTTGCCGATGGGACCTGGGCGGCGGATTAGAGCCCCCGGCGGGTGCAGCAGAATCAGGAGTGCTGCGGAGAGGTGAGGAGTCTCTCTGGAGGACTCACACTGCAGCCAGTATCACTCTCAGTGCCCTGGGGGGAGCACGTGTGTTTGTGTGTGTGTGTGTATTTGTTTGCTGTGTGTGTGTGTGTGTGTGTGTATGAATGTAAGTTTGAGGGCAGGTGCAGCAGAGTAAAGGGGGAGGGAATTGTGGCTGGGTCAGAAGGAGAAGAGAATGTTTGTGTGTGTGTGTGTGTATGTGTATTTCCAGAAGGCGTATGTTTTGGTTCCACCCACTGGAAATCCAAACATCATTGGTTGATCCCTCTGTCACTCCTTAATTTTGTTGGTTAATCCAAGATGTCGAATAAGGCCTTCTGTTCAGCTCCTGAGGTCCTAAGCAATGGAATAGCTAAAGCTTATTCTGAATTAAAGGTACAGTACATGTACCTTATTGCCATTAAAGGTAGAGTATAGACATACATTTAAAGGTACAACAGTGGTTTTCGGGTTCTGCTGTGTTCCTTAAAGGTCCAGTACATTCTCTTCTCCGGAAGGGGAGGTGAATATTTGTAAGCTTTCATTATATCATTCATTCATTATCTGTAACCCTTATCCAGTTCAGGGTCGCGGTGGGTCCAGAACCTACCTGGAATCATTGGGCGCAAGGTGTGAATACACTCTGGAGGGGGCGCCAGTCCTTCACAGGGCAACACAAACTCATACATTCACTCACACCTACGGACACTTTTGAGTCACCAATCCACCCACCAACATATGTTTTTGGACTGTGGGAGGAAACCGGAGCACCCGGAGGAAACCCACGCAGACACAGGGAGAACACATCAACTCCTCACAGACAGTCATCAGAAAGAAACCCACGGGGACACAGGGAGAACACATCACACTCCTCACAGACAGTCACCCGGAGGAAACCCACGCAGACACAGGGAGAACACACCACACTCCTCACAGACAGTCACCCGGAGGAAACCCACGCAGACACAGAGAGAACACACCACACTCCTCACAGACAGTGACCCGGAGGAAACCCACGCAGACACAGAGAGAACACACCATCTTCACAGACAGTCACCCGGAGGAAACCCACGCAGACACAGAGA
The DNA here is from genome assembly GCF_029633855.1 of Hoplias malabaricus. Taxonomy (NCBI): domain Eukaryota; kingdom Metazoa; phylum Chordata; class Actinopteri; order Characiformes; family Erythrinidae; genus Hoplias; species Hoplias malabaricus. Next base: position 14,873,890 of record NC_089804.1, read on the forward strand.
GAACACACCACACTCCTCACAGACAGTCACCCGGAAGAAACCCACACAGACACTGGGAGAACACACCACACTCCTCACAGACAGTCACCAGGAGCGGGAATCAAACCCACAACCTCCAAGCCTCTGGAGCTGTGTGACTGCAACACTATCTGATGGTACACAATCACGTATATATGTAATGACTAATTGAAGGTATTTGTTCAATTTGATGTACAAATATGTGTGCATCAGAATTCAGATAACTACAGTCTTTGGCGTAAACTGATAAGGGACTGTGTTCACTCAGTGTCTGCACAGGTTTCCTCCAGTTGTTCTGGTTTCCTCCCACAGTCCAAAAACCATGTTAGTATGGACTGTGCAAACATGACCATAGTTGTGTGTATATGAGTGAGTGACTTGGTGTGTGTGTGGTGTATAGGCACCCACTGTGACCCTATGATGAAGTGGTTATGGAGTGTTAATAAGGGAATGCATGAATGAATGAATGAGTGAATGATGAGAAGCTCAGATCATGAGGTACAAACTGTTTTTTTTTTGTCAAATTTATCAATAAATAAATAAGAAACAACAAATCCCTGTCTTTGTTGCCTTTGTTTATTCTGTGTTTCAATCCCAAAGCTACCTCTAACATCTATTTTTCTTAGTTCCTCGCTCTTTGTCAGCAAAGGTGAGCTCCACTGGGTGTTAGCAGTGGTCTGTAGGGAATAACAGGGCTGCGGTGTCCCGACTCTGCCTTTCCATCTCGCCCGGACACAGCCCACCACCAACAAAGACAGCCTCCCCTCTGGAAGTTTGATTGAGCCTCTGCTCAACAGCGGACAGCTGAAGCCAGAGGCTCTTTGTCCTCCTATCCACTCTTTGTGTTTGTTTAAGGCCCCCCCCCACCCCCGTCCATTTTGCATCCGTATGATTGTCAAAATGAGAACGAGAAGGAATCGGCCCCTCCAGATGTGTGACTATGGCGTGGAGCAAATGAACATAAATGCCACTGTCAGGGCGAGAATGAAGAAAAAGTGTCATAGCGGCCGTCTGTGGCTCTGTCTGAAGACGAGGGGACTCGCTTAGCATGTGAAAAGGAGAATCAAGGGGAGAGATGGACCCTGATATGACATGATCTGCTATGGCTCTTGGGTTATGGACCATAGTCAACAGTGAGAAAGCCTTGATTTTTGTGTCAAAATAAATCAATTAACCATGGGATCGTGAGTCCACACTTTTCTTTATGCTTTAGATGAGATAATCTGAAAAGGCCACTACATGTTCACATCTGGCCTATTACTCATTCATTATCTGTAACCCTTATCCAGTTCAGGGTCGCTGTGGGTCCAGAGCCTACCTGGAATCATTGGGCGCAAGGCAGGAACACACCCTGGAGGGGGCACCAGTCCTTCACAGGGCAACACATACTCACACATTCACTCACACACTCACACCAATCCACCTACAAGCATGTGTTTTTGGACTGTGGGAGGAAACTGGAGCACTGATACATTTGCTGATATCCAAAAAACTAAAATGTCAGATGTGCTAATGTACAAATATAATTATAGAGTTAATTATGTAAAACTTTTAACACTTAAACTTGAGTTATTATTATTATTATCATTATTAGTAGTAGTAGTAGTAGTATAACAGAATTATGAATATGTAATTACATGATAACGTGGTTTTAGAGTGTGTATAACATGGGTGACCTCTGAAATTTAAACAGAAGGTGAATGTTAGTGACTCCACAGCCACAGAACTTGGCTGTGCCTCAAGAGGTCATGACTTTGGATGGATGCCTCTCTGGTAGCTCCTCTAGGGAGACAAGGGCAGTGGGCATTGCTTTGAGCAATGACATGGAGAACCACTGACCTAGAGATGGCACCACTTGTTTTTCTGATGCTGAATTCAATCACAAGTATAGCATTTGGAAATTTGCTTCAGTTAAGACCAACAAGATATCTGTACATATTTTACTAAAAAGAGCACTTCAAATTAACCTCTCATCAAGTTCAGGGTCATGGTTATGATTTATAATATTATTTTGTATTAATTGTAGTGTTTTACTAAAACTGTCAGCTTCCATGCACTGGTGGCACTATTTCACTAATTACATTCAATACACTGTCAGACCGCATGAGCCTCATATCTGTGAGCACAGTGTTGATTGAAAGGTTTTTGACGCTGTGCAGTTCAGCTCAGCACAGCTCTACAGTGCGATAAAAAACAGTTTCTGAGAGAGCAAATTTCAGCGTTTGAAAATAAGCTAATTAAGACCTGGCCAGCTAATGTACACTTGTGGTTTAGCACACAACAGCAGGTGATTTTCCAGCAAATTGAGGCTCTAATCACACATAATTGGAGGATAAAGCCTCTACGTATGAGCACAAAGGCGAGTGAAGTGTGACATCACAATGTCACTGAGCTTCCACAGCACCCCCTCCCTGTGGCTCTCTTAAATGCACGTGAATGAACTCTTTGGACTTGGACTTAAAGTAGTCGGACCCAGAACAGAAATTTAAACACACCACACACTTCATAATTTTTAAAATAGCGCCCTCGTTTGAGATACCATACACATTTTTAAATACCAAGGTATACTTTCCGGGCGGCACAGTGGTGAAGCAGGTAGTGTCGCAGTCACACAGCTCCAGGGGCCTGGAGGTTGTGGGTTCGATTCCCACACCGGGTGACTGTCTGTGAGGAGTGTGGTGTGTTTTCCCTGTGTCCGCGTGGGTTTACTCCGGGTGACTGTCTGTGAGGAGTGTGGTGTGTATTCCCTGTGTCCGCGTGGGTTTCCTCCGGGTGACTGTCTGTGAGAAGTGTGGTGTGTTCTCTCTGTGTCTGCAAGGGTTTCCTCCGGGTGCTCCGGTTTCCTCCCACAGTCCACGTTGGTAGGTGGATTGGCGACTCAAAAGTGTCCGTAGGTGTGAGTGTGTGAGTGAATGTGTGTAAGTGTGTGTTGCCCTGTGAAGGACTGGCGCCCCCTCCAGGGTGTATTCCCGCCTTGCACCCAATGATTCCAGGTAGGCTCTGGACCCACCGCGACCCTGAAATGGATAAGCGGTTATAGATAATGAATGAATGAATGAAAGGTATACTTTCCGTGGAAAATCAGTTTGCTCTGTCCACATGATGCAGTAAACTAAACATCCACAAAAACCGACTGCGACGATAAAAACATGTATCTAAGGTCAGCACATTCAGTGCCAAGTGTGGACCGCTCTACACTTCTGAATTTGTATTAGTTCTTTGCTCTCCTCTGGTATCGGATGCAGCATTTCCAGCTGGTTTGAGCCTAATGTTGATTCTGATCAAAGGGTCCCCATCTCTACCTCAGAGTGGACGGCCAGGCCACTGTACAGTAGCGTGCTCTCTGTGAGGCCACTGTCACGGTCGCGGTCTTGAGTCTTATATGAACATTTCATATTTGTGTGGGTGGTCACTGAGACAGTCCACACGTCCATCATGCATCTCTATAGAGCTCTGAGCAGCTCCAAGGTGACAGCGATGCTCTGGCCATGTGATTATTGACTGGCTGACCTCTGGGTGACCCCGCTGGTGTGCGAGTAAAGGGCAGGGTGTTAGTGCATGGCGCACTGTCTGTCACACACGTCAATAAGGTGATGAATGGGGCCGGTGGTTATTAAAGCAGAATTAGAGCAGGGAGGGTGTGTGTGTGTGAATATGTGTGTGTGTGTCTGTGTGTGTGTGAGGGGTGGGGGGGCGATAAATGATGGCGCAAATGGCTCTGCAGTTGAGGGCTGGGGAGCCGGATGGCACAGCATCAGTGTCATCAGTCTTTATTATCCTCCAGGGAGAGAGAGAGAGAGAGAGAGAGAGAGAGAGAAAGAGAGAGAGAGAGAGAGAATGAATAAAGTAGAAGAACGGTCAGTGCTCATCACACAGCATGGACACCTTAAATCCCCCTGCTGGACGCTTGCTATACCTTACCTGTTTTCTACATCACTAATCTCTCTCTCTCTCTCTCTCTCTCTCTCTCTCTCTCTCTCTCTCTCTCTCCTTTAACTATTTACCTCTCCGTCTTCCGTCTCTATCTCTCTTGCCATCTTTCCCTCTATCTTCCTCTTTCTCTCCCTCATCCTCTACTGCTTTTCTTTCTTTTATCCTGCCATCTGTCTCTCCTTCTTTCCCTGCCTCTACCACTTCTCTCACCCTTCATCTCTTTTTTCTGCCATCTCATTCTTTTTCCCAATCTATCACTTCTCTCTCTCTTTTATACTCTTTTCTTGTCATCCCTCCTTCTATTTCTCTGCCTCCATGACTTCTCTGTCTTCATTTCTCTCTCCCATCTTTAGCCATCTCTTCTTCTCTTTCCCTGCCTTTATCACATCTCTCTCTCTCTTCTCCTCTTTGTCCTACACTCTTTCATCTCTCTCTTATATCTGTCTCTGTCACTATTTTCTGCCATCTTTCCTTCTCTTCTCGGCCTCCATCACTTCTTTCTCTCTTCATCTCTCTCTCTCTCTCTGTCTCTGAGCTGGTTTCTTCCATTTCTTCCTCGTTCTCCTTCTTCCCCTCCATTTTCTCCAGCACAGAGGGAGGGGAAGACCCCCTACTGCTATTAATCATGGTGAAGTCTTAAAGCCTGGCGGCACACACACACTCACACTGGGTTGAGGCAGGGTGGTGTGGGCGAGGCGAGGCAGCAGCGGGTTCACTGCACAGTCACAGTGTGGAGGGAGAGCAGCTGATTGGTGGAGCCCCGGCTAAGGCCGGCCTCTTAGCAGCGTGTCACCGTGGCTGCAGATGGGAGTGGACGCTGCTGCTGCCGCCTTTGGTATTCTCTCCCTGTGCTCCAGCGAGCCGCCGCCACCGCTGCTTTTTTTCTAATTAGTACTTTATTTATTGGTACCCCAGTTAATGTCTCTCCTAATTTTGGGACGCCTCTGTCTCCATTACGCACAGATTCATTTGCTTTAGACGCTGCTCTGCTGCTCAGGAGAACAGACAGAACAAACAGAAAACAGACGTATGGGGCACAGTCTTAAATCTAACGGGGCCCAGAATGGCTCCTAGGAGAACTAAATTTGGTTATTGTTTCTTTAAAGAAACTTTGCTCTAACAGAACATTGTACTTTAAAGATTTTGGGGCGGAAGGCTGTAGCACATGCTTCCTCTGAGACACATGACGCAGCACTGCATCTTCTCAGACGGCTCAACACGTTTGGATGAGAACCCTAACTGGCAGCTCTGCGCTAACAAATGCCAGCATTGGCCAGCGTCACGCTGAGTGATGGGCTGGCGGGAGAGCCAATTGTGTGAAAGGAAGGCTAATTAAGTTCTATTGGACTCCCAGCTAAGGCTGTGGGGATTGAACTGGCAATTTGCAGAGCGAGGAACCTTTTTAAAGTTTAAAGAAGCTCCACACAGGTTGTGTGTGTGTGTGTGTGTGTGTTCTACAATTACAGACTCTGTTCTTCAATGGTCAGGACTCCCACACGACCAGCACAGAGCAGTTATGTATTGGGTGGTGGATCGTTCTCAGCGCTGCATTGACACTGACCTGGTGGTGATGTGATGAGTGGATCAGACCCAGCAGTGCTGCTGGAGTTTTTAAAACAGTGTCCACTCACTTACACACCTATAACATTGGTCCACATTGTAGATTAGTTAGCGACAGTGTGTGTTGGTTGTCCTCTAGTCCTTCATCAGTGGACACTGTTGGCTTATTTATTTTTTGAGTGGACTATTCTCAGAGCAGCAGTGACAGCAAAGGCTTTAAAAACTCCAGCAGCACTGCTGTGTCTGATCCACTCAGATCAGCACAACACACAGCAACTCAACACCACCACGTCGGTGTCGCGGCAGCGCTGAGAATGATCCACCACCAAGATAACACTCATGCTCTGCTGGTCCTGTGGGGGGAGGGGGAGGGGGGGTCCAGACCACTGAAGAACAGGGTGAAAATGGGTTAACAAAGAATGCAGAACAACTCCAGTCTGTAATTGTAGGACTACAAAGTGCTCCTGTATGGTCCGAGGAGCTGAAAAAATGGACAGTGCGTGAATGCACAGGGGGTCACTGTTGAAATCTCACAAATCCAATTGCACAGATACAGTCCTGTTTTACATGTAAATGACCAACGCTGCTGATTTTCAATTCCAAGCAGCTAATCTGTGTCCGTAGTGTGTTGATCTGCTGTGATCTATCTGCTGTCCCCTGCACAGTAAATCATCTATTAGCTGAAGCATGGTTTTGGGCTCCGCAGTGGACAGTGATGTATTTGGTTTAGGGAGATTCCCATCAGGACGAGACCTTAATGGCTAGAAACAAACACAGTTTTAAACCCCAGCAGGGTCTTCGGATGGAGCTCATGGACGAACCACTACACAATTTAAGTTGTTACTGAAAGGGAGCCTTTGAGTGGCTGTAGATGTGTTTGATTATGGACAAAATTTAAAGGACCTCTGTGATGCCCTGTGCTGGATTGTGTTTCTGCTTTGGGCCCTAGATTCACCTTGACCCTGGACAAGACGAAGAGTGAGTGGAGAACTTTCATATTGCTGCTGTCCATCGAAACACATGTATCTCTAAGCTACTTATACGTCCAATGGAAGTGAATTGTTCACGTGACGTAAAAATAGAACGAACAATTAAAGGAACAATAGGTAGTATTTTTACCTCAAACTTATAGTTTCAAAATCATTGTGATATTTTACTGACGTGTACTTGTGAGATCAGACCCCCTGCTGTTGCTTCTCCAGGCTCAGTACTGCAGAAGCTGCACTATGTAGCTTTAAGAGGAGGGTAGGAAGCTAGCTCCCAGGGCCCTTTAAATATCAAAACAGTGTTGTAAAAGTGAATAACACTCTGCAGCTGTAGGGGGAGCCCAGGAAATAAAATACCAAATCTCACCTAGTGTTCCTTTAAAGCCTAGTCCACTATAAACTTGTGTGGTCATCACCCATCTCCAGGCCTTCTGCTTCCCATGCTTTCATTATTTCACAGTCAGAGTTCCAGAACACTTAAAAGGATGTCTGACCATAAGATAAATACGATCAAGGTCGCTTTGCTTTGTCATTCCCATAACGTAAGAGGCTCGTAACCCCGAAACCATCTGGCTCGACTCCCCCGTGACCCTCTTGAGAAACCAGCATGGTGTGTCAGCTGGGAGTTGCAGAAGCCAAGTTCATGTTAAGTGCTGTTTGCACTCGTTTTTTATTATCCCTGACTCTTTTAGACTGTTATTTACATCTTTGATGAAGCGCCAAGCCCTTATTTCAAGCATGGTTCCCATAGACACTAAGCTTTTGCCTCCCGTTTCCTGACTAATTCACAGCCCCCTCCTCCCCCGCTTGCTCTGTATGGCTCTAATATCTCCTGTATGCTCTTGTACCATACCTTTGAACTTAATGCACAGCTAATTTCCCCGGTATAAACCTCCCCGCCTCTTATTTTCAGCTCGGTCTCTTTATATTAGGCGATCAGATTAGTCCACGGACGAGGCCCAATTTAACGCTGCTCCGCTTTGCGTTTGGGAGATGATAATCCAAATGGGTCAAATGAGCCCTGGTGCGCGAGAGGACGGACGCAATGGGTTAAATAATGACTGCATTAGCTGCAGCTCGGCGCAGGTGATCCGTCAGTGCTCGCGTGTTCCCGGCCCACTGCTCCCTTCCGCTCCGGACGCTATCTCCTTCAAACACCTGCAGCACTGTGGACCACCTACTCAATACAGCTACAAGAGGAAGAGGAGGAGACCTGCAGGGAAGAGAGAGGAGGTGGAGAGAGCAGGAGAAAAGAATACTCCCCCAAAAAACAACAAGAAAAACCTAAGAAGGACGAGGGAAAAGGAGGAGAAAAGTAGAAGAACAGATGGAGAGAGGAGAAGAATTGTTGAGGAACAGGAGCTGAAGGGCGAAGGGAAAGAGGAGGAGGAGGAAAAGTGGAGAGATGGTGGACAGGGAAAGAGAAAAGGAGGTAGAGAAAGTAGTAGAAGAAGAGAGGAGCTAGAGAAGGAAAATGTCAGGACTGAAGATAGTCCACAAACTAAAAATATTAATGTAACAATGTTCTGTGGACAGTGTCCAGCGTCCGCTGATGGACTAGAAGACAACTGTGAGAGGCAACGAAGACACAGTAAGTCAGCCTTCCCAAAACGAGAAGAAAGAGGTTCTTCAGGGTTCCCCAGTGCTCTTTTATTTACAAAAACTCACATTTACAATCACACATACGACTATTAAAAACTGGGAGAGATATTTCACTCCACTGACCCTAGTGTCCAGTGTTAGACCTTGACTTTTACATAAAGGGGTGGTTTCCTAGACAAGGATTAATCCTAGTCCTGGACTACAACATTTTAATAGTGATTTTTCCACAGAAAGGAGGGTACTAAGCTTAACCTCTGTCTGGGAAACCACCCCAAAAACCTTGACTTTCAGCAGTCTCTACACAACGCCGTAATCATCGCTACCACCATCTCACTCTCTCTTTGTTTCTCCGTAACTCCCCCTCCTACCCAGGAAGCCCCTCCCATCAAGGTCACGACTAACCAATCAGAGATTAGAAGCGGCAGAGAGATGTAATTAATAAAAGACTACAACTCAGCAACAATTCATTTTACTTTCAGTTAGTTATAATTCATTCTGTTTCTCTTTTACAGCTACCCCCCACCAGTGTCCAGTGTCAACTCCCTGAAGACCGCTATAAACCCTCCAGAATTCGTGATCGCACACTTTTTAAAGTAAATATGTGTCGCAGTCACACAGCTCCAGGGGCCTGGAAGTTGTGGGTTCGATTCCCGCTCTGGGTGACTGTCTGTGAGGAGTTGGTGTGTTCTCTCTGTGTCTGCGTGGGTTTCCTCCGGGTGACTGTCTGTGAGGAGTGTGGTGTGTTCTCCCTGTGTCTGCGTGGGTTTCCTCCAGGTGACTGTCTGTGAGGAGTGTGGTTTGTTCTCTCTGTGTCTGTGTGGGTTTCCTCCGGGTGCTCCGGTTTCCTCCCACAGTCCAAAAACACACATTGGTAGGTGGATTGGTGACTCCAAAGTGTCCGTAGGTGTGTGTGTGTGTTGCCCTGTGAAGGACTGGCGCCCCCTCCAGGGTGTATTCCCACCTTGCGCCCAATGATTCCAGGTAGGCTCTGGACCCACCGCGACCCTGAACTGTATAAGCGGTTACAGATGAAATGAATTACAGTTTTAGTTATACACCTGGTTTCCCCACACGCTTCATAATACAATTGGTGACTTGCGTCATCACAACGCCAAACAAAAACAGTGCAGCAACAGATGAGTTACAGTCTGCGAGGTGGGTGTGTCTAACAGAGTGGACCGTGAGTGGGCACAATGTTTAAAAACTCCAGCAGCACTGCTGTGTCTGATCCACTCGTGCCAGTGCAGCGTCACTGCAGCGCTGAAAATGAACGATCCACCACCCAAATCACATCTGCTTTTTGGAGGTTCTGAGCATTGAAGAACAGGGTGAAAGGGGGCAAAAAAAGTATGCAGAGCAACAGGCAGACTACAGTTTCTTTCCCTCTCTCTCTATATATATATACATGCGCATGTGTGTGTATACATGTACGTATGTCCTCTCCTTCCCTGTCCTCCGTCCTTTCTGTTCCTCACAGGACAGTCCAGGCCCGTCACGTCAGTCTGAGTCCTGTTTATATTTATGTATGGAGGAGAGCGGAGAGGAGCCAAGGCACTGTGGGCTTTATTGACTAAGCATTAAGGGGACATTATCAGGTGATAGTGGAGTTATTTATGAGGCAGTGGAGGGGGCTGAAGAGGCGTGGGGACTGAGTTATGTGAGAACTGGTGCGAGGATGAAAGCTGCTCATACAGTCAGAGCTGATAGTGGCCTGCGTCCGCACGCCTCACTGTCCTCTCCGCCTGCTGAAAAAGAGCCTCAGATTTATGAAGAACGAGTTTCTGCCGGCCCACAGGTCAGCGCCGGCTGGCTTATCGGACCCTCATGCCACACCGGTGGCCAGGGAGCCTTGACGGTATGCAGAACAGTTTGCAAATGGCCCCAAACAAGCACGACAAGCATACAGGGCTGAGAAATTGGTAGTGGGTGCATGTGTGTTTGTATGTGTTTAATGCAGATCCAGTCGCTAGCAAGGAAAGCAGCAATGCTTGGACCCCTGACCCTAATTCTAAGCCGGTGGACGTTTGTAGAGGACAACTTGAGAGGTTGGAATATGAACGGGCTGGTGATGAATTATACATTGAATATCTGCGCTGTGAATTATGAATTTCATACGTGAAAGCAGACTCTGTGTCTTTGCCTGGTGGCGCTGCGGGGTAAAAAAGACCTGGCAGGGAGAATTCCAATTGGCGGCCATGTTGAATTTACACTTTTACCGGCGGAATCAATCATTATGGATCCCGTGGACGTTTCTCATGATTCCCCGCTCTCCCTCTCCAAACGATATGGGCGTAGTCCAAGACTCTGGATCCATTCGCACGACCTAATTACGATTTCCCCCTCTGAGAAAGGCCAGCATTCTTTGGAGATGTGGGTTATCGTCAACTGATTCATATGCGACCAAATGCTCACTGTGTTTACAGCAGCGTAAACAACCAAAGTGCTCTTTGACGAAAATAAGAGTTTGTTTGAAGATAGATGTCTGATGGAAGAGTCGGGGAGCTTCGCACAACGGACTCTCCGTTTATTTCATGTTACTTATTACAATCACAGCTGCTCATTCAGAAACCTTATCCCAGATTTATTTCCGTCTCCTGTTTACTACGCCGTTGCCAAGGGGATCCCATTAACATGAGGGACGTTCAAAAGCACTTTGCAAAATAAAACAAAATTCCTTCACAGCCCACCAAACGGCACATATGTCAGCCTGGGTCTTAAAGGTACAGAAGTGGACCAAAGGTTTGGATGCCCCGGCTTCTAATGATACATTTCAAGGGTTTATGAAGTCTGCATTGTCTGTAGGAGGACAAATCTTTGCCAACATATTAAATTAAAAATTTTATGAATGCATTTGGAAGTAATAGACGACAGACGATGTATATATTATGTATTTTATTATATTTTTAATTAGAAAGTCCACAAAAAAGGCCACCAAAACATTTGGACACTACCAAAGATCGGGTACCACTGCGATGAGACGGCATGATAACAGGACCATCCAGTTATCCTGCACACCGTCAGTCTGGATAGACCTGCAACTACACACACACACACTACACACGTAGACACCCACAACCCCCTCTTACCTCTACCCTCTGGCACTTTCACTCTAAAACACACATATGCACACCCTTCACCTCGCTGAAGCCATCTTTCTCTGCAGTAAACCAGGTCAACAAACAAAAAGCAATTATGTTGGGCAGCTGCCGCCTGGGAGTGGGTAATTACAGTGTGGTGTGGACAGCTTCATTCTAAACAGGTACTAAAAGCATCATTAATCATCTCCATGGTGATGTCCCGGCCTGCTCTCAGTCACGTGACCGCCTGCAAGCAAGGAGGAGCCGCCTGATTGGCCGGAGGCCTAAGTCCTTGCGGAGGTCAGCCAGTCAGCTCCGCTGACCCGCCAATGACCTTGTATCACTTGACCTCTGTGGCCCTGGAGGTCACGCCTCCATATCAGCCGGAGAGTGGGTCAAAAAACGAGAGAGAGTGTGTGTGAGGGAGGGAGGGGAAGACAAATGGCACAGAATGTAATGGTGGAGGGATGGGTAAAGGAAAGGGAAAGAGGGAAAAAAAGAAAGGGGGCGGTGAAGATGACAAATAAAAGAGTTCTGATAGAGCACCTGGGTCCAGCACCTGACCAGTGGACATGAAAATTATTCCAAATTACACATGCATACCCAAATATGAGAAATTAAAACGACATCTCGAAATACTGACCGATATATCTTTTGTTAATCATTATCACTACGCTTGTATGATACTGATATACGCAAAGGAGGCCTACAGTTAATGAGATATGGCTTATGTAATATTACCAAGATGTTTTTAAACATTTCAGTGCCACTGTATTTCATTTGCACTGATCAATAATGGTTTCTTAAGCCTTTGTCCTGATGATGGTAGTTGGTGTAGTGCAGTGTGTAACACCACTGACTTCAACATGGAAGACCGGGGTGTAATTCCACACCTTCTTGGGTAGCTAGGGCATTATATATATATATATATATATATATATATATATATATATATATATATATATATATATTGAGACTTTGAGAGTATGTACTAAAACAGCGCCACCAGTGGATGGGAGATCACTTAATAAACACATATGACAATGTTTAATTAATTAGTTTTTCACATAATGCTGTTTTTTTTAAGTATTCATATTAATAATTCAAAGAAATGATCACATTTGATTTATAAATGCCTTTTAAACTTATCCAAGGTCACTGTACATACAGTTCAATCTTAAAAGTGAAAACAGTATTGAATTAGTATAAATTAAATAAGAAAACACAATGAGATACATGAGGAATTCACCCAATAAAACACAATATATATGTAAGCTGAAAGAGGACAGATGAGTTGGCACGTAGATGAGCAGTAACAGTGTTCCAGAGTTGACACTTAACACTAAAAGCCCTATCTACCATTTTGCAGAGCCTAGAGGGAGGCTCCCGTTTGTTCGCTTGTTCTTCTAATTTAATGGGTCCTGTCAAAATTTATGACTACAACAAGTTTTATGATTGTTATGATTGAACGGCTTGTAAATAAATGTCCTTTGAACGGTGAACCTTTCAAGCTAAACACGATAAACATGCTTTTCTAGGAACCGTGTGCTTGTAGCCAATCACAAATGCGTATATTGTGCACTAGCCAATCACAGATTTTCTTGGTTGCCTTGGCAAAGCAAGGAGTTTCTAAGAGAAAATGTCCGCTCTGAAGCGGGTTGAGACATGGTGGATGCATGGTGCTAATGGCTGTGCAGAGACTCGATTTTGGAGAGTTCATGAACCTCTGATTGACGGATGGAGTACAATGGGTTTATCTGAAAGACAGACAGAGCATCTTCAACAGTGTTTTCTCTCTTTCCCCCTCACTTCCTCTTCACTACACTTCTACCACCTCCACGAGACACCAACCTCTTTGCCTCTTCTCCGTATCTGTGTGTGTGTGTGTGTGTGTGTGTGTGTTGCCATGGCAACCTCACCCAGGCCAGCTCCGGGCAGAGTGTTGACTTCAGACAAATACAAGCGTCGCACTGCTCGCTTCATCCTTGCCGTTTGCGAGACGCAGAAGTCTAAATGTGCTTGCGTGAGCTTGTGTACGCCGCTTTATTTACAGTATGATCTCACAACTTAGAAAAAAACATAGGAAAAGCAAACACAGTATATCATCCCCTGGCAAATTAGCCACGGACCACCAAAATGTGTCGAATCAGCCTTGAACACAAAAGCAGAACCTGCACAGCGTTCACACCCTGCCCCCAAAACGTCATTTTTACGCCGACGCCAGTCTCCTTCCGTTAATTTAAGGTCGTATTTTAATTCATCCGCTTCAATGCTGCCCAATACCTTTCTGCAGACTCGGCAGAGCTCCACCTTATCTCTGTTTCCTCTGCCTTTCCCACATTATGCTCGTCTGCAACTTTCCAAAGGGCAACTCAAACAGCAAAGCAGCACTGTAGAGGTCAGCGCTGTTTTCATTTTTTCCCCCTTCCCAGAATCTTCAGCTGAAGGCCATCTTTATTTATGCCTGTAGCAAGCAAAAGCCCACACATGTAGTGGTGTTAGTCAGTGTCTTTTATGGCTCATTTAGAGTTATTGAATTAGAAAAAACTGAATGCTAACCAGTCATTGTGAAGCTAATTATAATAACAGTAATGTTATTTCCTTAATACTGTATGTTATTGCAATTTTGGTATTAATTCTTAACACTTTAATATAAAATGTATGATTCTGTAGGAAAAGTGTCTATAATACATCCAGTTTCTACTGGAAGACTTAAAGTTCCACACCATTTAGACATAACACGCTATGTCTAATAGGTGAATGTGTATGTGATGTGTTTACACAAGGGGTGGAGTCAGTGTATCAGTAAGTTGTTGTGGGTGGAGCTATATTCTCTGGTTGTGTATTTAAAAGTGTTTAATCTGTATTAATACACTCCTTGTAAATAGTGAATTCAGCCAATTTTAAGGCACACACACGTGTTCAACTAGGTCGACATGCCTTAAGTGTTACCTAACAAGGTCTGAAATCCCCAGCTAGGGCAGTGGAACAACACTCTGTGGAGTGATGGGGCAACATTCAGTACATTTAGAATGAGCTGGAGTGGTGTTTATGATCAAATCATCCAACAAGAGTGAATGGGCTTACTTGTTTTTGTGGCTGAATGCAATCAAATCCATCATTTACCAACATCATTCCCAGAAGAGTAACCAAAAGTTGTTACTACTACAAACAAGCTACTAGTTGATACACTTTATTTAGGAAGAAACATTAGATGAGCTTTTATTAGCAGGTGGTCTGGACATTTGGGTGGTATATCTTTTGTTTCCTCAGTCTCTCACTGTGGTGTCTCCTTTCTGCCGAGTTGAATTATGCCCATGCTAGCAGGCTAGCAGCAATGTGACCTGGCCTGCATCATCTGTAGGTAGCAATAAACAAGCAATTTGTGAAAAGCACCACAGGCTTCTTCTGGCTAGCATAGCAACAGAGTTTCTAACACAGGCTAACACAGTTTCTCCAAGAGAGAACCTGACAACCAGATGTTCAACCTGCACTGCAAGAAATGCTAGCTTTGAATGCAAAAATATCGTAATATTTTTAGTGTGTCTCACGTTTCTCTGTGTGAAATTGCAAGAATGATTATAGTGAACAACATTTCCAAACACCAGTAGGCCTACACATTCCAAACAAGGAGCTTGTCAGTTATTCATAACATTCCTATGTTATGATTTGTAGTTATTTTAAGTTGGTTCCTGTCCACTGCTGGTGCTGTTTTGCTACATCTACTCAAAATGTCGTATGTACACAGGAAGGAATGGCCCCACCATTTTTTTGGACCTTATGGTAGGTCCAGTCTTAGGTTTATGGTGAAGATCATTGTCAAGATTAAGGGTAGGGCTGGATTGGTTTTTCCAGCTGGGTGCACTGTAAAAATATCCATAAATTATACAGTTAAAATCTGCCAAATAATGACTGAAAACTCTAAAACTTTGAAATTTGAATACAGTTTCTGTAAGAGTGAAATGCCCTAAATACTTAATGCCTAAATATCTAAATCAGCCAAAACACTTATTTTTACTCTCTACTGGAAAAAAAATACATTATTTTAATATTAAATACAGCACGGTGATGCAGCAGGTAGGTGTTGCAGTCACACAGCTCCAGGGACCTGGAGGTTGTGGGTTCAAGTCCCGCTCCGGGTGACTGTCTGTGAGGAGTGTGGTGTGTTCTCCCTGTGTCTGCGTGGATTTCCTCCGGGTGACTGTCTGTGAGGAGTGTGGTGTGTTCTCCCTGTGTCTGCATGGGTTTCCTCCGGGTGACTGTCTGTGAGGAGTGTGGTGTGTTCTCCCCGTGTCTGTGTCGGTTTCCTCCGGGTGATCGGTTTTCCTCCCACAGTCCAAAAACACACGTTGGTTGGTGGATTGGCGACTCAAAAGTGTCCATAGGTGTCAGTATGTGAGTGAATGTGTGAGTGAGTGTCACCCTGTGAAGGATTGGCGCCCCCTCCAGTGTATGATCCCACCTAGTGCCCAGTGATTCCGGGTAGGCCTTGGACCCACCGCGACCCTGAAATGGATAAGCGTTTCCAGACGATGAATGAATGAAAAATTAATATTAAATACTCTTGTTTATCCACTATGTTTATAACAGAAATATTCGGTAATATTCATATAACAGACAACACTGTCATTGTAGCATAACCTAACATGACTAGCAGCTCCAAATTTTTTATTATTTTTTTATATTTTATTTTAATTTTTTAATTTTATATACTTGTAAACAAATATGTTATTGAATATAAAAATTATGGTTGCCAAAACACAAAGTGCAATATCTTATACATTGTGTCAAAATATTATTAAAGTTCCACAATAATTGTCAATAATTTACCGTAAATTTTACCACATTTTCTGTTACAGTGCAGATCTCAGCAACTAACGAACATTCTTAAAGGGCAAATTATTATCTGTGTTACTTATTGGAACAAATTTAACGGATGGATACATGAACAAAATATACATATAAACGGATGAATAATCTATACATCTCTTCATGTTCTTGCACCAATCCCCTAATGAAAAACATTACATATATCGACTAGATTTAATATTATATCACACACACAGACAGAGTCCATAATTGTCTACTCTCTTTGACCGCTGTGTCTTGCTCTTGGCTCTAAGCTTATTGAGCTCCATTCTCATCTGTTCTCCACCCTCCGTCTCTCCCTGCTCCCCTCCCACCAACCCCAGAGCCCATTTTCACCCCCCTCACCACATCTCCTGCCCTCCCTCCCAAGCCTCAGAAGTGCTGAGTGCTGCTGTTTGCTGTGCACACAGATTTTCGCTGAGGCTGTAAGCTGTCCCCAAACATCTGTTCTCAGGAGTCGCGTAAAGGAGAGGAGAAACAAGGGCTAGGGCTGCTTCACGTGGGCCTGCCTTATACTGCTCTTTGTGTGGGCCATTGACAATGAACAAATGGGTGGCCGTTCTTCATTTCTGAGGCTGCTGCTTGTTTGAGGCGAGTGGGAAAGCGATATGAAGTTGGTGCGTAGGTTAGAAACGGAGAGAGAGAGAGAGTTGGGGTAGACAGAGGGAGAGAGACACTATACGATGAAGAGATATAGCCCAGACAATGTTGGCGGAGGGTTAGTGTGTCCTCTAGGATACGGCAGTAATCAGCCATTTTGGGAAGCAACCGTTAAGTTTAAGGAGCTGCAGTGAAACTTTAAAGCAAAGCCTAACACTCGCCTCCTTTATCGACTCTGCACCTGCACGCTGGCCTCATATATCTGTCATTTTTCCGTGTTGCCACTCTCTACTTAGAGCAGTTATTGTTTCATTAGTAACACAAGGCAGGCTTCAGTCACAATCAATCACCCCCCTACTTTACCATCGCAGTGAGACACTCTGGAAACTTCTCTACCTCTGTGTCCCATCACTTTCGGTTCTGATGGGACCTAACTGCTTTTAACTGATATGACAGCTCATGCAGTCCATCACTGCTATGACAGTATCCTCGCTCTGCCCTAGCGGAGAACTGAATTCATCTTTATATACTCTACTGTCCCTCTCCACTCAGAGTTTGAAAAGGGTTGAGAGGTTCACATGTGAAATACTGCCAAAAAATACAGGCACAACACATACAACATCTTCAAGTAACTACTTGACCCCAACAAACAGGGGCCATGCAATTATGTCCGTGGGCAATAGACTATGTCTTGGTCACGTTACAGATTCTGTTACTGTTTAATGGATAATACTGACAAACTACTGAATTTACTGAATTGTCTACCTTTTTTATATTTATTTTTTGGTTTTCCTTTTTCCTTCCCAATTTGCGCATAGATTTGCACAATATTCTTACTTGAGCTTGATTCCTGAGATGACGTGTAGTTTAGCCTGGGTGCAAAAAAACGTCTGCACGACTCCAGTCCATACATTTAAATCTCATGTCAAAACATGGTAGAATATATTATAATTCCTAACATTTCATCATCTGTGCTCAGCCACCCTTCACATCCTGCCATAATCTGGCTAGATGTATTTGAGTTACAGCAGTAGCTACAGTAGAGTGTGTCCTTTTGTTTGTGCTGGTGATGGGGCTCACGCTGGTCACACAGGTGACTGCATTTCAATCAGATGACAGAGTAGAAACATCATACAGCACAGAACAGTTATTGTGTAATACTAAAAATGCAAATGCTGGTCTTAAAAGACTTTTAGACCCGTTTATGAAAGCATGAATAATTGATCATTTTTTTTAGTTACAGTTCTATTTTTCCAAATGTGTAATTTTAAAAAGGTTTTCCTTTCCACTTTTTGCCACTATTCCTTCACTTTATTTGGAATGACCATTAAGTACAGTTTATTTTTACTCATCAAAACGGTCCCAATCCGGACATGAGACACAGGAGAAAGTCATACTACACTCTTCTTTCAGATGTGAAATGTATGACTAGTTGACTACTATATGTCTAAAAGGGTGGGGATCTACCTAAAACTTTTGGCTGAAAAAAGGAAACAGACGTAAAAGAACAACAGTTGCCAGTTAAACACATAGACGACTGCAGGTGTCTCATAACAAAGGACAAAAATGGAAACAATAGTCTCCTGAAAAGGAAAGGGCTAGCTGTGAGAGAAGCTGTGGAAAATGCAAGTGGACATGAACATTCTAGAAAGATTTTTTTTAGGTGTTGGTGTATTTTCTGTTAAACATGTCTTCTAACGTTTTGAATCGGAATGAATGTGTGTAATGGCCTTTTTGACAGGAAATGATATAAATGAAAGCTTGTGTCAAATTGTATTGAGCGTTTATCCTGCTTTTAGGGAAATCTGGAGTGGGAGAATTTGTAGAAATCTGTTTATTTTTTTACTTTATTATTATTATTGTTCTCATTCTGTTTTTTAAAGTTAGCCTGTGGTGTAGATTATTGTTAGTTCCACTATTAATAAATGGTTCTTTGTAGATTTGGGCAGGATGTACATTAATGTCATTGGAGCTTGAAAATGTTGTTTTCATACACGAACTAAAGCACAGTAGATGGTGCAGCAATTTTGATATTTTGATTTAATAGCTGTTCCAGTTGCTTAAACGAGCTAGTGGGCTATAATATCATTCATTAACGGTTTTTAAACCCTTAAAGTTGTCAATCTTTTTTTTTTTAATATAAAGTTTTGTGGCTTGTTTCTCCTTGAAGTGTCTACGTCAACGGGCCACATGCAGACAGTGTGTTGTATGCAAATTTCCGCTTCTCAAACTGCGCTGCTTTGTGTTATGAGAGCCATTTGTGCTCGCTGAGGCGCACGTGTTGCTCGCGCTGCTAATAAAGAGAAGCAGTGCATTAGCTCGGTCATGACGAGCGGATTGCAGCGCGAGGTAATGGCGTCTGCTCTCAATTACCGAGCAAAGAGCAACAGTGCGGTGAGGATTACGCGCCACGCCATCGCCTCTGTTCTCACGTCCCACTCCGGCGGCAGGCGCAATAAAGCCCCGACGAGGGCTCCGGAGATTGCCATCGACTGTTGTAGGTGAAAGCTAATGAGCTCCGTGGGCAGGACGAGGGGAAATTTGGAACTCTTCAAACTGACACGCGACGAAGAACAGCGCCCAAACACGAGCTACAACTTCCATTCGCGAGCCCGCGTCAGCCATTAGCTTCCAGCTAAAAACACTGAGGAGAACACAAGCAGCTCGTTTTCTCATTAAACAAAGCGCCAGGGCGACTCTTACGCGCTCTTAGCCGTGGAAATGGAAAACAGAAACTCCAACACGTCGTTCAGTTACTTAAAACTTTTGCTAAAATCCTAAACTGATAAAAAAAACCCGTTACACTTTGCTAACAGTGAATTCAAATTTTTGAATAATAACAGCTAAAACGTCCATTATGACGTGGATGAACGCGGATTTCAACAACAGCAACAACAGTATACGTTCTGATAATAATAAAAAAATGAATAATATAAAAACTGATTACTGTTAAAAGCCTAGTGGCTCACAGGAAGCAACAGAAGCATTAGCTGCCTGAAAAATGTTTTACAAACCTACTGCACTGGGAAGTGAATATCAGAAAAAACAATATTACAAAAAGTCTTAAATGAGTCTTTATAAGTGACCAAGAGGCTGATCAGTGTTATCTGTTGTCAAGTGTGTGAAGGTGTACATTGTTATAAACTGTTTAGAAAGGTAATTGTACACTAAAATATTAAGAACAAAACACCAAATTGAAATTTGTTCTTAAAGTACTCAAGGTTGTTAGTATGAAGGTTTTATTTTTACGGTATATCACAATAGTATTTGAATATTCATAATAATTTATTACATTAGTGCTCTTTAGCATAAATAATAATAAAATATAAAAGTTAGAGGTAGGCTCTTTTTTTCCCCCACATTCTTAATATATAATTAATATATACATGAGCTTTTTTCATGTAAACCTTTAATTCCATTGAAACTCTAATAGGATTTTAATCACTTGAAAAATTCCTGAAACCATTCTAATAGAGTAGAAATGTCCTCCAAGGACACAGAGAACAGCTCAGATTAATAATGGAGCCCTTCTGTTAGTGAGGCGCTGACCGGGTCACTGCTGTCCCGAGGCAAAGCAAAGGTCAAGAGGTGAAAGGTGAACTGTGGAGTAAGTGCATACATTAACAAGCCGATGCAGGGAGACTAACTAGAGAAAGTGGAACAAACTTGTACACAGCAATATTGCATCCAGTATGTACACCTCAACCCAATGTACCTCAACACAACAGCAATACCCTAGTACAACATATACACCTCAGTACAGCATATAATGTTCAGCACAGTATACATCAGTGCAACAAACACCCAGTACAGCAAACCTCAACACAGTATACTCAAATACACGTCTCTACAAAGCACAAATACATCAACAATATACACCAGTGCAGTATATATTCCTCATTATGACAGATACACAATACACGACTACACAGAAAAAACACCTCAGCGCAGTGTATCTCACCACTGCTCAATACAGTAGTTTTAGCCCAGTACAGCATATACCTCAATAGAGCATATCTTCACTGTCCAATGAAAAGCATGTGTTTGCAAAAATAGTAACTTTACAGGAAAAGGAAATCAATGAAAAATAAAAAACATTTAATTCCAATTATATTATTTTGAAGCATTTCTATTGGTCCATTCATCACGACTCTGGGTAAAGGACAGCTGCTGTGTTCAAATGAATCAGTAAACTAAAAATGGACACAAATGGAAATTAATGTTTGTCATTGGACAGCGACGACATATTTAACTTAACACCATACCTCAGTACAACAAATATATCTCTCAGCACACCTTAACCCAGTATAAATCAACACAGCAGTGCACCACAATACACTACAGTGCAGCACATGCAGCCTTCCTGAGTACTGTGTACTTCAATTCAGAATATTTACCTCAGTTTACAGTGTCTACTTCATGTAGCTCAGTACAGTGTCCCTCAGCACGGCACTTATATTTTAATAAAGGCTATTTGAACTAAATAATAATAAAATATAAAAATGTGGACTATAAAAGAGCAAAATACTTTTAAAAAGTTTTTAATATAAATTCAGAATACAGTCATATTTTTAAAAACTTGACCCTGACACCAGATTTTCCTGTTGAATATGAAGCCACAAAATACAAATAACTCGCTTTATTTACAAAGGGAATATAACGTAATGATAGTACGATATTTTTTGTTAATATTTTTTCACGTTAAAGGAAGCTTTTACTGTCAGGCGCATCTCATTAGCATCGTTTTAAGACATAGACGGTAAATCCCATTGGCTCTTTATTCCTTGTGAGGGATTTTCTCTACTGTCCGACCTCGTACGCCTTAACTGCCCAAACTCGGAGCGGTCAGCCCATCGAACCAAATCAATTCAAAGTCAATACCGTTAACCCACCTGTCAATAAATCTATTAGCCATCAATCACGATAAGCCTCGTGCGCTTATGAGATAATTCCAGCAATTATTCCAGTACTATGTCGACGAATACGCGAGCTACAAGGAAATGAACAACATGGCGTTTGAAAGCATTTACAAACAATAAACACATACAACTAAAGCGGTACTGAGCTAAACTTAAAAATAATCATTTGAAGGCAATATTTGGAAAATGTATTTAATGTTGTGTTGGAGCTGTGTACAGTGCATTTAATATCACACAATTAAACCTTAAGAAGGACAAGTTTAGAATTTTTAACAACTGTATAAAAGCCCAGGATTTCCAAAGGTAGAAATGAACAAATAATAAAGCAGCAAGCAAACAAAAAAATATATAATTATTCCATAACAAAAACACCACCGTAAATTTCAATATCCCAACAGTGCGAAGAATTATGAATGTTGTCGCTGTTAATAATAACAATAATAATAATATAATAATAACACCGTTTTTTGCTTTAAAAAAAGTACATTCACTTCCTCAGAGGAAAGGTGTACATTTGATACATTTTATAACTAAATATTAAAATATAAATAGAAGCATCTGGCGGGAATCTACAGTCAGTACGTAAGCGCGAACAGGTCTAACATGTCCGGAAATTACAGGCGACAGCTTCTCAGATAATGACAGACTGTCCACTCTAGCAGTGAGTCCAGCACTTTTCCTCTGGTCTTTGAGGGACAGAGTAGAATGTCTAAAGAGTTTCCTCTCTCACTTCATTCTTCTCCTAACGCCCTTCATCTCCGCCCGCGCTCTTTGAAGTGTGGGCCTCGGAGCCTGTTGAACCCGTGGCCCCCGCGCTGAACCCCGCCGTTCTGCTCGTAAACATAAGCCGAAATTCGCGCGCGAACCACTTAGCGCCTGACAGCGCGAGGCCATCACTTTAGAAAGAACGAAGAACGGCGATCGTGCACCTCCAGCACGAGAACCACACACGGCACGTCCAGGAAAAAAAAAAAAAGCCCGGCGCGCGCACCCACGGCCATGTTTGTTGTTTTATTCTTTGAGAGGGCAGACAGGTCACTCAGGAGGGCAAGGGAGTGGCTGAGAAGCTGTAGAGTGACAGGAGAGCCAAATCTTGAGAGCAGTCCTCAAACTAAAAGCGTAGTTTCTGTTAAAAACGTCTGCTGTAATGTACACCGTGGTTCATTAAAACTACACACAGTGGAAAAGCAGTGCCCTTAAAATCAGTGCCCTTCAAATCCCACTACGTGTGTAAAGTAAGGTACAGTACATTAACTTCCGGCAGGAGATGCGAAGAGTTTTTTTTAATAATAGAACTGTTTAATTAAAAAAAAAAAAAAGATACATAAAACAGGAAATGCTATCTCAGGGAAAGTATCTTAAATTCTATTTAATAAGTTATATAGCATTTTTAAAATTCAATGATATAATCTGTCATAAATATGTATGTAATATGCATTAAATGCGTTACATTATTAAATATTATTATTGTATGTTTACATATTATTAAATAACATTTCAACATTAAATAGAAAATATGTCATGTCAAGTAAGTGTGTGTGTGTGTGTGCATGGTGGTGTGTGGAGATATGGCGGATCGACAGTGGAAAGCTTTCTTCAGGAGTTTAAAATCGTTCAACTGATTATAACGCGTTGTTATAAATAGTAGGAGTGATGACATTACAGCAGTGTTTCTGTAAAAGTTTATGGAGGAAATCCGCATCGTCCAGTGGTGGGCTTTATGTGGCGCGCGTGAATTTCGCGTTATTCGAATTCAGATTGATTCAATTCACGATTCGCTATTTATTAGCTCAAAGATTAAACCCTATCACATATAGGGATGAGTGGATCTTAACGCGGACTGAAGGCAAATCAGGGATAAAAAAAATATATTTGTTACGTCAGAAGCGTAAATCAAGGAACGGCAATGAAAATAAAAGATAATAAAACGCACAGAAGTTCAGCGTTATTTAAATATTATTAGCGTACATTGGTTTTTATTTTAAAAGCAGTAATAATACTAAATAAAAACACAATTTTTAAAAACGCAACAGGTGGTTGAGGTACAGGTCACTTACAGTAAATTAAATAAATGAACACACACCAATAAATAAACACAAGCACAACTGACTTTCCCAAACTAATTAAATACACATCATGTAATGATGATAATAATAATAATATTAATAATAACAGCCTGTTCCAAATATTATGGCACCTTTGTAAATACATACACATACTTATTTCATTAATTTTGCTTCGGCAACACCCTGCTCAAATAGTCAAGCCACTCGAGTTAATTTGAATTTGAAAAATCGAAATTTGAATTTTGTTCGCTCAGAACGTTAAAAAGAAATTCTGTAGGCACTACAATGGTCTTGCAAGAATTATTAAAAGCAATGAGTGTATACCTGCAAATCCAAGGACACTCCCAAACCATTTCAGGGCCCTTGTCTGGTTAATATTATGGGATATTATTATACTGCGATGGAAAAGTTTATAAAAACATTTACAATGATGCAATTTGTAACCAAAAACGACCCCAGTTGCACACTCAGTTAATGATTTTCTTGAGTAAAACTGTTCTGCCCGGGTGTATTATTGTTCACTAAAGTTACAGACGGCGTACGTGTGACTTCAGATACACAACAAAGGTCCTAAAGTCAAATTGTCCTTTTAATGCTACACTAATGTCTGCCTTCATTACAAAAACTAAATAAATTCCAGGAGTTGAAAGGGGACTCGTTAAATGAATGCATTCTACAAGTTGTTCCCTAGTCAAATCTACACTGACGTACCCTTGACAGGACCACCTCAGCGACAGTCGAAAGTACCGCCCCAGAGCATTTCTGGGAGTGTGTGGAGATTTTAAATATAACGTGTTTACCTAACTTTGTAACTCGTGTGATTTGAGCAGTTTTTGTCGTAGTTTCGGCCTCCGTTCACGGATTAAAAGCACCGTCTTTCTTCAGTGTCTTTTTTAGTTTTCGCCTTTTTAGGTCCCTGTTCCCGCCATTTCAAAATCCTCTCAGCTGTTCTCCGGTGGGGCGCGCGCATGGGCTTCGTACGGCGGGACGTCCCGAGCGCGCTCGTGTCCCGGCAGCGCTTGTTTCTGCAGTTTTTTCTGCTTCATGCGCCGGTTCTGGAACCAGATCTTCACCTGGTCTTCGCGGAGCTGCAGGGCGCCCGCGATCTCGGCACGCCGCGCCCGGTTCAGGTACCGGCTGAAGTGGAACTCCTTCTCCAGCTCCGTCAACTGCTTGGTGCTGAAGCTGACCCGGGGACTGGGCTGTCTAGCGTCCTCAACACCGGTCTGTCCACTGGTCACCTGTCCGAGGAGGAGCTGCCCACAGAGGGACGAGGGTCTACCTGCGGAAATATAGAAATATAATAAGAATATGAACATTTTTCTGTTTCATATTTAGAGTCCATTATTTACAATATACTTGTGAATAAGGAATAGTTCTAAAAAAAGCATAGCGGGTAGTTTCTAAAGTGCTTTTGGAGTGCAGACAAATATGCGGAATAAACGTGTATACATATATTTATATGTCATATGTAGTATTTGAATGGTTATATATATCATTTCCCCCGGTCATTTGACCTGGGGAACCCAAACCCAGCAGTGGAGACTCTTATGAACTTTGAGCGGTGTTTCAAAACAAACAAAAACTGTACACATTGTCCAAGAACTGTGGGCTCACTGTGCCAATTAACCTCAATCATAATACACTGCTTTTTTTTTCTTGCTACCAAAACAATTACAGAAACAATTAGGAGTCGACTCACCCTGAACATATGGCACAGAAATGTAATTTGAATGAAAACAGTTTGTGGTCTCTCTAATTGAAGATTAAAAGCGTCAAACCGCCTTCTGCTGGCTATCAAACAGATCCCCCAAATTATGAGGCATACAGTTGTGTTTGTGGACAAAGCCCAACTGTTGATTCGACAAATAACAGTTTGCAGATGTTCTAATGTATGACATTGACTCTGTGAAACTTGCAAACTTCCTAAACACTCAAACAGGCCAAATTGAACACTCTGGCTTTCCTTCATTGTAGAATAATAGTGAAGACACTGATTGAACATTTATGGAATTTTTCAGATGTTCAAAATGGCCCCCTTTTGTCTTGATGGAGGTGTACACAAAAAAACAAGGCCTTGAATTGACTTTATTCAGAACGGTACATTGGTTCCACATCAGGGCTTGAATTAAGACTAAGACTAGGACCCCACTAAATGGGGGGCTGTATGTGGGGGTGTCTATATATATCCTGCCCACCTGTAATTGTAAATATTACAGTGGGTTTGCAACATAATGTGTTTATGGTCATCTGTAGACATAAAAACATGTCTGTACTGTGGGTTCCCTGTGTGTCAATGTGTCATTCACATTCAGAAATGTAGATGTGACACCAGAAATGAAGTGTTGTATTGATCTAATAGGTTTCCTTCCTGTAGAAGCCGTGCACATGTCTGTATTCGGTGACTTCAGAGGAGGACTATATTCAGTGAAACACTGTTATTCACTGGAGCCGTCTGAGTTCTGTAATACTCCTCTATCGGGTCCAACATTTACCTTAAAATGACAGGTTCAAAATCATTGTGAATCTTCACTGACTTCACTGTAATAAGGAGAATACTGCCTCTGTCATTGCTCAGCACTGCAGAGGCTGCGCTATGTACATTTTGGAGGATGCTAGAAAATCACCCCCTCCCTCCCATTCCCCTTTGATTTTAGGACAGTGCTGTGAAAGTGAAGGACACTTGTGCAGGGGGAGCCCAGGAGTGAAAATACCAAATCGTACCTATAGTGTCCCTTTAAATGCAAATCACTATGCAGTATATGTATATGTGCATTTTAGGCTGTTGTCGATTATATTTAAAGACCATTCCCAGACTTACAATGTGTACTAAATATTACTGGTTCTTATAAAATGTGTACACAATATATTTAGAAAAAAAAACCTACTCCTAACCTTGTTCTGTCCACTAAACCTAACTTTAGCCCTGAACCTAAACATAGCCATAAACCTAACCTTGAGCTCCAAATGACTTAGAAATGCAGTGTTTTTGGAGTAAAGTACTCACTAAAAGATTAGAGCAGTGTTTCTGTAGCACTTCTTTAGGTACAAAACAAAGTGTGAGTGGCTTTAGTGAAACAGCACCACCAGTGCACAGGAGCTCACTCAGTGAAGGTAAAGTGGGGCTGGACAATAATTTGATATCAATATATATCACAATATAAAAAGTTTCAATAAAAATTATATGATTTAAAAACAAATTTTCAATACAGGGGGTCCTCGACTTACGACATTAATCCTTTCCTACGTCACGTCGTAAACCGATTTTGGGTGTAAGTCGGAACATACGTACATACTGTACGTAAATAACATACTGTGAGAGAGAGAACGATGTAGCAGGGAGCTAAAATGGCGTACAATGCGACTGGGGTGACGCCGTCCTCCTCGGTCCCAAGCCGCGTAACCGTGTATTCTTCCGCCGCGCACACCAAACACGAAGTTCGCGTTACGACTTTTACGATGCAAAACCACGAGTCGAAACAAGGCTTTATACAGTAAATCGGAGATGTGTCGTAACCACGAAACATCGTAACTCGGGACTGACATAACCCGAGGACCTCCTGTACACATTCTTTACAACATCTCTCACTGACTGACGGTCATTACAACGCGCTGCCCTTAGTTTTAAAATTAGTTTAAAATATTAATACGGACAAAGCCAAGAGGTGGTTGTTTGATGGTGATGTCATGTTTCTTTCAGTTTTTGGCGGTTTTTCTGTGGCTTTATTATTGTTCATATCGATATCAGAATTATAGCGTATCGACCGAAATTAAGAAACATATTGTGATATAAATTTTGTCCGTATCGTCCAGCTCTAATGTAAAGTAACTGTGAATGAAAACAAAACAAAATGTACAAATGTTACATATATCTGGAGTCCTTATTGTTGCTAGAGGTTTTGTAGTTGTTTGAAATGCCTGCTGACGCCTGGCTTCGTGTGTTTTGTGTGTGCACAGATGGTGAAGGTCATTTTCCCGTGTGGACACTGTGGTCCTGTATCAGCTGAAGAGTGGACGACCACACTGCTCTTGAACACCCCCCCCTCCCCCCCATGGAGAACTGTGAGATGGAGGTGGGTAGGGGGCAGTTGGGAGTCACCGTCCATCACCACACGTCAGAAGGACCTTCCAGGGACATCGCGGTGCACTGGACGATACAGCATGCCAACAGTGAGATGAAACAAAGCCCTGGCTCTGCCGCTTCAGTTGAAGGTGTTGATCTTTTAGAGTTCAGTACGTGGGGTTCAGAGCGAGCAAAGAGTTCGTACATCCTGACGGGAGGATTCTTTGAGGAACCGTGTTTTGAATTGTTCTTTCACAACATTTACATGTTAAAATATTAGTTTACAGTGACTATTAGATTTCAAACACCTCTAGATTAAAGCTACGTTCAGCCAGTGCCTTAAAGTATTACAATTGTTCATTAGTGCTAAGCTAACACTGATAGATGAGTATTTGTTCGCAATTCTACACTCTTAAAAATATTCTTCAAAACGTTAATTAGAATCATTTTCAGAAAGGTGCTAAATAGAACCATATTCCACACATTCGCCACCTATTTGAACATAACTGTCACAATCCAAATGTTTTTATTTAGAGCTCATGGCTCTAACTAAAACCATATTATTTCTAGGGAACCATTGAAGAACACTCTTTTTTAAGAATACAGGGGGTCCTCGACTTACGACGTTGATCCGTTCCTACGTCGCGTCGTAAACCGATTTTTGGTGTAAGTCGGAACATACGTACATACTGTACGTAAAAAACATACTGTAAGCACTTATCCTATCCTCACACCTATCCTCCTCGGTCCCGAGCCGCGTAACCGTGTATTCTTCCGACGTTTACGATGCAAAACCACTTAAGTCAAAACAAGGCTTTATACAGTAAATGGGAGATGTGTCGTAACCATCGTAACTCGGGACTGATGTAACCCGAGGACCTCCTGTATACGTGATATATAGACAAATAAAGGGGGCGTATTTTATCCATTTTCCTAGAAGTGAACACAATTTAATTTTATTTAAACATTGGTGACATGCTTTGGTCAAACTACCACAAGGATCAAGCAACACAGCACCATTCCCCACCCCTGTGTAAACAGCCCTGTTCAGAACAAGCCTCTGATTACTTTCAAGTACAGGGTGTCCAGCAGTGAGGGGCGAGGAGCAGGAACTCTGGCATTTTAGCCTCACCCCCTAAAACTCATGCTCAGTTCTTCTCTAAAAATAAGGCCCACCTCCTGAAAATCAGTCACTTATTAATAATTACACTAGTGGTTTATCTGATGCAGTAAGCCTTGAAGTCCTAGACATTAGAAATATTAGCTTGGCGGTATCTACCAAGATACCACAGAGAAACAAATAGTGACTGGACTACAAAAACAATAATAGTTATGTATTTTTTAAAAATCGAACTGAGTTTACAGAAATTAATTTTTTTATTTCACTCTGAGGGTTTCCCATTGAATTAGACATTATTACACTTTGTCCCTAGAATGCGTCTAAGCCAAGAATCATTTATGAATCTTTTATGAATTTTAGCACGAAGCATTATTATTTTGGAAGCAGCCGTGTGTCCCATTGTGGTCGGTCTAGAATTTAAATTTGGATTTAAAGCAAATGCTTGATTTACCGTAAATGAAGAATAATTATATGGAACCACAGGAGAAAATGCTTGCGGAGACAGAGTTGCTGTTGAACATGTCTCAAGTGCATCGTACACACCAAGTATTGTGCTGCGTTCAAAAAAGGCTTTTTTTTTTTGGAAGCTGTGGTTTGGGTTGTGGGTGTGTTTCTTTCATTACACTCGCAGGAACGCTCACATTCCTTTACAGCACATATTCAACAGGGTGGAGATGTATGGAGGGAAGCTCCCCCCAGAGCAACACCGCCTTACAGACATAAGGCGGCATTCAGCTGTGGGCTGGGAATGGGTTTGATACTGTTACTGTATCCAAGACTCATTCTAACCTCAGAACTACCTGCGGATATTTTGTGTGCACTGTAAACAACTGCTGTAATTTTACAGTGTGTTACAGTAGTAATTTTACCATAACACACTGTTGTCTTGGAGTGAAGTCTGTGTCCCTGACAAAAGGGCAATGGAGGCATTAAATGTAATTTTGGGGCCGTAGATTTACAGTAACTTACTGTAAAAAGCTATAGACACTGATCAACCTATGTCCTTCCATTCTACAATAACAGACTGGAGTCCATCTCTTGCTTTCTCTCACACTGTTCTTCAATGATCAGGACCCCCAGTGGATGATTTGGGTGGTGGATCATTCTCAGCTCTGCTGTGACACTGACGTGGTGGTGGTGGTGGTGGTGTGTTAGTGTGTGTTGCTCTGGTACGAGTGAATCAGTCACAGCAGGGTTGCTGAAGTTCCACGTTGTCCACGCTCTGTCCACTCTGTTAGACACACCCACCTCATTGGTCCACCTTGTAGCTGGTCGCCCTCTAGTCCTTCATCAGTGGACACAGGGCGTTGTCAGCTGGATCTTTTTTGGTTGGTGAACTATCCTCAGTACAGCAGTGACACTGAGGGGCTTTAAAAACTCCAGCAGCACTGCTGTGTCTGATCCACTCTGTACCAGCACAATACACACTAACACACCACCGCCGCGTCAGCGCTAAAGATGATTCATCAACCAAATCACACCTGCTCTGTGGGGGTCCTGACTACTGAAGTACAACTGGTGGGAACTACAAAGTGCTCCTGTTTGGTCAGTGGAGCTGAGAGAATGGACAGTGAATGTACAAACAAGGAGGTGTTCATAATGTTATGGCTGATGAGCGTGTTACTGTAAATTCAACAAGATTGTACAGTGTGTGTCTGACCTGCTTTATGTGGAATTCAGCCTATGTTTCAAATGCCTGTGTAATTAGTAAAAACTGCTCACAGTTAAAGTGATAGGAACCAAACATCCTAAGCCTCTAAAAGCAGTCTAAAGTTAAAACAGTTACTAAAAATAAGTTTTTATATGACCATTATCAATATAGCATATAAAGCCCAGAAGACTATTTGACTGGTGATTGTGGAGAGTAAATAAAATGGTCTTATTTTTGTATACATGGCAGTTCCTGGCTCCTATCCCCACTACCGTAAGGCAGTCTGAGACTACGTTGGTCTACAGTGAAACATCTCACACCAAACCACTTTTGGTTTATATCAAAAACTACAAGAAGTAGTGGAGCTTCCTGAAATACGGGTCTTGGCTTAGACTTCAAATTGTGGTAAAACATTTCTAACCTAAACTCTTTACAGTATTTTGACAAGATGATTTCTTGAAATGGTCCAAAACACTTATATTTCTAGCAATAAACGAATACACAAAACATCCCCAAGTCGCACCAGGCCAACAATGTGATGCTAATTGCTAGCTCCTACCTTCACTTTACTGTTAGCAAAGACTTTTAAGCTGTAACGGTAAGCTGTATGCTGTAACCTTGCCTTCATTCTATGAAGAAAAAAACAACAACAACAAACTCTAGGAAAGATTTCTAGAACTTTCTCTTCAGTTTCGTTACTTTAGGATGCACCCACTGCCGACCCAAGCATTCAACTCTGTGGTATAGTCTCCATCGAAAAACACCAATCAATAGAATGGGGTGCGGTAGAGCAGCTGCACATGAATGGAGGGACACTCCCAGGGCTATGGAGAAGTGGTACTGAAATGTTTGTGATTCAGGACTAATCACTAGCCAAATTCACCACCTGACCTCACTTATGTTTATGGGTCTGGGTGCCATCAAACCCTCACAGCAATGTTCTAGTGTAAAACATACATACAATATCAGGAGCTGTTCCCGGTGCAATGGGAGTGTGTATGTGGGTTAGGTGAATACCTGCAATGGCTTTAAGGAAAGCCTTTGTGAAGGATGGTATAAAGTTCTCGTTCTCAATGGTGAGCTTAGCACAGCTCCAGGAGGACAATAGAAGCTATTGTGCAGTTTAGGCATTTGCTTTGTTTCTCTAGCCATTAGCATAATTGATCAACATATGCTTTAACTGCCAGCTGATGGCTGACGGCCACCTTCAGCCTCATCTGTGGAGACCTGTATCCACGGGGGCAGCCGTGGCCTGGTGGTTAGGGAACTGGGTTCGATCCCCAGAGCCGGCAGGTCATGACTGAAGTGCCCTTGAGCAAGGCATCTAACTAGTGTGTGTGTAAATGTGTGTTTCACTGCACGGATTGGGTTAAATTAGGCTTTATTGGACCAATAAAGTGATTCTAATTCTAGTTCTAAATGTAGGTGGTGGGGGGTATCAGAAGCACAGTGTATCTATGGGAGGGGTCTTCTATATAAATTGATTTTCTATAAGGCCCCATCCCTACATCACTTCACTAGCAAAAACAACTCCAATCCAGCATTCTGGAGAACAGTAAAGGAAGACAGATGAGTAGAAGAGGATTTAAGGTCACCTCTAATATTCAGGGATATTCTGTCGTCCCGCACATTCACTGGGAAATGTAAAGTAATTAAAGAATTTCCGTCTGAAGGCAAAAAAAAGCAAAGAGAGAAACGTACATGCTGATAAATGAGGTCTTGGATAATAGAATTGGCAGTAGCCAAAAGGCATAAAGGAATCAAACTAAATATTTGAGGAATGAGTTGGAAAGGGCCACTTGGAGGAGGCCAGCCAGCCAAGGGGAGATGACGAAGCCCACTAAAGCCTGAGTGAGAGCAGAAGAAAAGAGAGTGGGGGGGAAGAGATCGATACAGATCGCCTCAGTCATCTGGGCATCCAGCCCACAGTAATTCAGGTGCTGTCAGGGCATAATTGAAGAATGACGCAGTGGGAAAACGTACCAAAGGCTGGGAGATCCAGTTACGATTGGTGCACGCTTTTATGCATGTTTAGAATAAGAGAGATGACCAGGAGCACTTTACAACAAGAGTACAGACACGAGACCTTCAGACCAGTTACCTTTACAGGTACAAATAAGGTTACAGTTGCCTCAAAGACACAACAATGTCTGCATTATGGGCTTCCATTACATTGTGGTGCAGCAGGCGTCTTAAAGTCCACTTGTGTACTTTGAAGGTGCATTTCGTTGTGCTGGATATTTTCATTAATAAATTAAAAATAGCCTGTTTTTATAATTAGTTGCAGGATATCAGTTCAAGAGTATTCAAGACTTTTACCTGAGGAAGTATTTAGGACACTCTATGCTCCACTTCTGAAGGCTGCCGTTGTTAAGACTCCCAAATTATTTATTAATGGTTCATTATTAGGTTAAAATCATTCATAATTTAATATGTAAGTCACAACATGTGAAGAAATAGAGGGACGTGGCTTGAGGGAAATGTTGTTGAAGCTTCTATAAAGCACCAAAACAATGTTACCCTTTTGTAATATGTCCAGCTTTTATCTAGTCTCCATGACCTAATTAATGACCATTAATAAAATAAATAACGTAAACTTAGGATAAATATTATTGTAAATTGTTGTCGATTGGCCAAAATCAACCCAAATAAACGTCTAGGACTTGTTATTGATCTTTCAAATATTTGGGTTTGGATTCAGAGGGCGTAATTAAAGGCCTCTAAGGTCTCTTCTCTCTTTATTTCTGTATTGATGGAATGAACTTTACAACGGGCTTTTGTAGTACAACAGCCAATGGGAAATTAGGTCACATGTTTTGCCAATGAACGGCATGATAGCTATGAAGCCGATGAGGCACGTTCGAGGCTCTGTGGGTGGCCGATATTTCTCAAGACAAACAACGTCTGCCTTAGGCTTGAGGCAAGCTGGAACAGTGTCGAAAAAACTGAAATATGCTATCGCTCCGCTTTGTTGTTCAAATAAAAATAAACAGATACCATACAAATCAGCCATGAGGAAGAAAAGGCTATTAAAATAAAGGCCCATCAAATGGCTGTGTTTCTGTGATGTGCATACGCACTGGTAGGCAGGATGTTGCCTATGTCAGCATTCGCATGCAGAGATCTAATGACTGATTTTTAAACACAGCGATAAAGACAATGGGAAGAGAACCACCGAATTCCAACAACAGAAATTCAACATAATTCAGTCTCGGAGATGGAAACACAGCATTTATATCGGTCCATCCGTTATATACCCACTGCTACTACCATGTGGCATCTTCAAAGTCTGAATTAAAAAATAAATAACGTGAATATTGACAGCGCTCGGCTGTGTTCCAGTGTCACCCCCTGGTTCTGTCACCACAGCTCTGAACAACTTAGACTTAGCATCTCACACTAAACCTCTTTGACTGAGTTTGTTTACATCTAAACATGTTCAAATATATATATAAAAAACATGTATCTCCAAAATAGTAACTTTCAATTTCAGTAAATGTAAAAAAATAATTATTTGGAGCATTTCTATTGGTCCATATTCACACAGTTTGAAGGACAGCTGCTGTGTCCAATTCGACATTAGTGCAAGTAATGGTAATTGTTGTGTACTAAGTGGTTTCACTCTGGTTAGCGCTGACATTGTTAATAAACACGTTAAGATCACTTTAATAGACGCACAAATCTGCCCAATCAAAACAAACAAATTGAATATACTGCAAGTTTAGCATGAATTATATTGAATTATTTGGATAAATATCACAAAACGGAGTTTCCTCGGTATCGCCCATCACTCCATACTTCACTTCAGTAACTTGGTGTTGACAGACATGCATAATGACCGCAGTCCAACTTGTGACCAGACAGGACCAGCATTCTCTGGCCTTCCACTCTGAAGAATTCAGGATTTCCCACAGAAGCCAGACCCAACCCTTCAAAACTCAACACGTCTGCGCTTTCCAAGAGTTTTGGTGGATGTGCAACAAAATGACAAGCAGCAGATGCTCACTAAACAAATCGCAGGCCCCTGGCCTAGCCCCCCCCCCCCCTCCTTCCTCCCGCCAAAATCCCAGCCTAGGGTTTTCATATAGCGTCTAATTCTCCTGACCGCAGATGTCTTCTACTCTTAGGGCAGTGCGGCCCCCAGAAGGCCTTTACTCTGATGGATATGCCTCCGAGTTCTTTTACATCATCAGGACACTCTCCCACTCAGCAGCATGGACGCCACATGTATAGTATATTGCCCGTTTTAAAAGAGATGACATCTCAAATATAGATTATCTTGCTTTAACGGTTATCACTGGCTCTTGTGATTGATGAGCGGAGGGACAAACGATCCCCGGGTTAACACACACACACACAATCCTACAACTCTTCGGCCGTAATGCGGGTCAGGTGTGTTTGAATGGGACGTTATATGGGAGGATGTGGGATATTTAAAGCCTGTATCATTTCATCATATAACATTTCTCCACGTAGGGATTAGGGGCTGGATTTTGGTGGATGTCTACGCTTTATTTTTTTGTTGTCGTCTACCCACGTTTTTAGAGCAGATAATTGATCATGAGCATTACTCTGCATTAAGCTCTGGGATTAGGAAAACTTCCTCCAGACTCTGTTTGGCGGGAGAGGGAGCTAGGGGGAGCTGGACTCCCTTTAAATAGACTCCACACTTTGAGAGGCAGTCCGAGTGTGGTCATGTAAGAGCAGGGGGAAATTCTCCCCGTCGCTTTCTCAGTGGCAGACCCACACCAGCGGGCTATAGATCACCGCAGATCGCGCTTTTCAGTATTTCTAACCCCCTCAAACCTTCCCATAAAGGATTTCATCACTCCGTTCTCTTGATGAGTAGCCTAATCTGTAAAAGTGAACTCTCAGGCGCTTGCCAAGTCTCTAGACCCAGAGTTTGGCCTGAAGTGGGGCTGCCACTCACCACGCTCTCTCTCAGGGGCTTGCATCATCGCTTCACTGGACCCACAGCTCACTGTATGCTTTAATCTGCAAATGGCAATGCTGAGTGTGCACTTGTTTATAGGAAACCTGCCCAGCTGCATATGCATTTCTGTATGTAATGCTGATGTGTCTAAAGTCCAGGCATTGATTCCTTAAGTTCAGGGGGTGGATTCTCTTATGGAAAACATGTGCAGTGCTGTGCAAATGTTTGGGCACCATTGTGATTTCAATGATGAATTTAACACATTGGGAAATATGTGATAAATAAAGTTGTTCTGTTAATTAATAAATAAATAAATGTTTTTTTATACAGAGCAACCTCATTGATCATGTATTTCCCAATATTTTAAATTCCTGTTGAAAATATATATTCGTCCAGGGACTTGTCCTAAGGTAATACTGATGCATGACCCCTGTTTTTTGTTGCCCCTTAAACTCAACTTTGACCACTTACAGCCATATTTCCAATAGCTTAACACTTAAGTTGTGCTGTGCTTCTAAATCCTAAAAGTATTCTTCTTATTGTGAGGAACGCTTTGAAAGTCTACCAGACTTTGAGTGTGGACTGATCTTCTTCAAAGTTCCTGTAACTCCCAGAAGCCCTACAACCAGTGCGGAGCTCTGAAACACTAGCTCCAATAACAGGCGAAGCTGTTAATCTCCAGGCAAATTCAGCACCTCCTCCTGAGGGTGCTCTTCCAAAATAACCAAAGTCCCATGAACTTCCGAACTCACCCACGCGAGGCTGCCTTCGCTTCACCCTCATCCACTCGAAAGTTTTCCCAGTCTGGAGCTGCGAGCTGTCAGGGGGCGCGCGCTCCACCTCGTCGTCCGTGAAGGCGGGAGTTGTGCTCGGGTCACGGTCAGGGTGGACGCGAGCGAGTCCATGCTCGGCGGACGGACTCCTGAGCGCGTGTGAGGAGGGGCAGCTCTCCAATCCGGCAGCGCGCGAGAAGGAGGGGACTGGAGTTTGACCGGGGCAGAAATAGACTTCGGTTTCGTTCTGGGAAAAAAAGGGGGGCGAGCAGCCGGGGTCCCGCGAGCGTTTGGAGCCGGTGTCCAGAAGAGTTGGCGGGAAGCGGTGGTCAGCGAGGAAACGTCCCTCCAGCGTCAATTGGAATTCTGCCGTAGTCACTGGGTCCAGATCCTCGCGGCCGGCCTCTTGGCTGCCTTTTGGGAACGGTGTTCCCGCGTGTCCACCACAAGTAAACTCTTGATATGAATTCATGGCAGCTGCCAAAGCCTCGAGCCCACCACTAGCCCCATCTACAGATGACCACTTCAGGCTGCGCTTATGGACCCCGGACCGTGGACAAACATGCCTCTCAAAGACCAGAATCTCTCCATCTGTGATGGATGGGGGATGACGTGCCCTCGAACTGTGGGCCAATAGCTGGACATCTCCCACATGTCCTACTTCTCAGTGAGCTTTCAATAACCAGAGGCGGCAGGGTTTTGGACACCGTCCTATGACCTGGGATATAGGGTCATTAGAAGCAGCGGGGGACCTTTTTCAAAACTTTATTTATTTATTTATTTATTTGTTTATAACCGTTTAATATTTTAGACATGAAATACAACAAACTAAATGGTCACGTGTCATATATTTTAAGTGAATTAATAGAAGGACCATTAGTGCTACTATAAAAGTCCCAGATTCTTCAAAAGACAAAGTTTGTTGACGGTTTTTGAAGTGACGTACGAGTGGACACACATTTTTGCAACTGGTAGCGCATTATTTCTGCTTATTAACTGACGTTAACATATTGGGGGGGAAATAAAATATAGGAATATAAACTGTTAATACCATCATATTAAATAAACAGGAAAAAACTAACTGTGCGTTAAAATATGTTGTTTTGTGTTCTCTGTAAAGGCTTTTTTTCATCTAAAAAACAAATAATTGTCACTTCACCAGAGGCGCGAAAAGTTTGCCCATGAACGTCTCGCCTTTTTACGACGTAAAATAAGTCACAGATACATATTGTCTTATATTATATGTGCATTTATTCTAAGCAATTACATGAATGACATAAATTATACCACAGTGTATTTCATGTGTTATTCTATTAAATATTATTTTTTCCTTTAGTTTAGTATTAGCTTTAACTGTCTTTCACTGTCCACATATAAACGTGACGGTTTTGTGTTGGTCAGCTCTGAGGATTTGCTGACGTCAAATGAATTGAACCCAGGGATTAAAGTCTTTAGCGTGGATCAATAGCTCATGAAAGAGAAATGACCAATCAAAGACCGTGTTTATTTTTTGTCTTTATTCGGTTTGAAATACGCGCATGATTTTATGCAATTCACGATACATTTATAAAGCTTTCCACGTATCTTCATTAAGTCTTTGATTACGATATTCTTATATTATATACTCTTTACATGTAGCAGTGTAAATACGACAAGGATTCCCATGGATCTTATATAAGACCACATCAGAATTTTGCTAATTCAGATCACTATGCAAATAAGATACACAAAAATAAATATATATAAAAAAATACCAGTTTTCTAAACAGATTTATGAATTTATGCATATAATGCAGCAAATCAGAGAAATCATAATCAAATCATTAGTGTTGACGTTTGAAAACAAAGTGTAGTTTTAGTTAATAAAGTGGCATTTTAGCATTAGCTAAAAAAAAAAAGACCGATTAGCGAACAAGAAATTCTTTACATTAGTTAAATTGAAGCATTAGCATTGGATATTGGAGCATGGTTTTAGTGTATTGAATAAAACGGAGTGTGAGCATTAGCTAATCAACATAAAGAGACGTCTTAGCTATAAAGCTGATTGTGGTCATTAAGTATATTTTAGCTATCAATAAAAACAAGCTATAACTATTGCAAACAAAAATAAGTGTTAGGCTTGGATTTTAAAGAGAAGCTTTAGCATTATCTGTTTCTGTAGAGTTAAATATTATAGCAATTATAAGTTTGTAGAGCTCAGCTTTAGCCTTAGCTTTAAAAAACGCTTTTATCATAAGCAAAAAGAAGCAGCAGCAACGGTTTAGCATTGCTAATAAAGGGGGACGTTAGCATTAGCCGATAAACAAGGATTTAAGCATGAGATATCACATGGAATCTCCCTCCCTATCCCTCTCTCACACACACACTTTCGTGTAGTGAAGTTGTGCTAAGAGGCTAGTTGTGTGAACTCGGGGCTGGTGTGTTGTGTCAGAGCGGAGAGGAGTCTGCAGCTCAGTGTATTGTGTGGAGCAGCTAGTGCTTTATGACGCCGCTTCTCCACAGCTGCTGTTCCCGGGTCATCCACCGGCCACATGGTAATTAACATCTGCCTCCAGTAGCAGAAAAACACCACACACAGCCCTGCACTGCAGCACATTCGCCATTAAAATAAGCAGAGCACCGTCACTAGCGATAGAGCTTACCGCTCGATAATGTAATTATACACTTCAATTAATATTATAACCTGCACTCCTGATATTTTGGAACATGGCCGTCGTGTACACAGTTCTTAGTCTATAGAGACACTTTATACAAAGCACAGACTTGTTAATATTTTAATACACTGCTGTTTATTTGCTCTATTTACATTTATAAAATGAACTAAAAAGATATAGGAACAAGAAATTTCAGACTTTCCTATTCCCAACTGTAACTATGTTAGAAAACAAAATATTTAATATTACACAAACTGAAGTGAGTTACAGAATTACAAGAATAAATGTATATGTGCTCCGTTCTTCTTTAATTGGGTTTTCAATATAAAGTATGTTAACTAAATACGTGTCAGTTATTTTAAAATGTGCTTGAATAATTGTTGCAAATAATAGAAACAGGTGCTAAAACTGGCAGAAGACGCCAAGCTTATTTTTGTATTTTTGACAAGGGCTGTCCAAACATTTGTATACTACTTTAGTCACGATGTAATTCAACCGTTTGAGTTCACTTAACTCGTCATGTTTTACAGTGTGGTGATATCTGTTAGCCAACACAAAAGAGCGGGAAAATAACATGCAGGTTTTGACGGTTTATTTATTTATTTTTTAAACTAAAAAATTCAACCTCTAAATTTCGTTCATCGCCGATAGACGGCCCCAGAGTCCCCGCTGAACCCGAAGGCGGAGAGAAGAGAACCCTTGAAGGAGACGTTTCCCTCACGGTTTTGAACATTTTTAGACGCTTATCTCTGGTCATGTTTTCTCAACAGTTTAACAGCAAGACGTCTATTTCCCTCAGCGCTGAACTGTTTAGTCTACGTCCCTGGAGCCCGCGGTCACGTGCTGTTGCGTGAGCTCATGTCCAAATATTTAAGGAAGGGGTCCAAACTTTTCTAATCTCCGAAGGACGTTTATGCGCGTTAATGAATAAGTGTTATAACATTATTAGAAATATTAGCTGGCGTGAGTATAAAAGGGTTTCGGGTCATAACTCCCATTTTAATATCCTTAGGTTGGCAAGAAGTGCTTGTATTGTTTTGTAATCTCTCTCTCTCTCTCTCTCTCTCTCTCTCAAACACACACACACTGTTTAATACTCACCATAGAACAATAAAAAGATGACATGCAAAATTTTCACAAGTTAGCACTTTAAAATATTGATTTAAAACTAAAATATATACAAAGAAAGATGGCCCTTTACTTGGTCAACAGCTCAGTTTTGCTTAGATTTGAAAAGCTGACATTTATAAATTTGTGTGTGTGTGTGTGTGAAGCGAAATTATCTCGCTCTCCTACCTTAATGCCTCAGAATACTTTTTCCATGAAATTATTGTTATTATAATATCCCTATCTTTCTGATCTACATTTTCCAGGGTTTTTATTTGTCATCCCCACATTTCCACCAAACACCACAGCATCACAACACGACTTTCTCAGAAGTCTGAACAGTATACTGCCCTCTGCCAACGTCAAACGCTTAATCACAGCAGACACAGAGCAGACCAGAGGCGTCCAGACGAGTTTCTGTCCACGAGGACTCTTTCTCCATACCTTTAGCTTGAAATGAGGAATTTTTCCCCCCTCCTCTCCATGAACTCTGCTTTGACTTACTGCAGATTGTGCAGTCAGCTGGGTATTGGCTTAATAAATCACACAGGTCTTCAGTGAGAGATGCAAAACATGGCCAAAAACACACACACACATAACACACGCCGATATACCATTGCGCAACATTCAAATCACATACGCAGACACTCAGCCTGACATGCAAAAGCAGCACTACATTGTCTGAGGCCCATACATCACCCGCAGTTGTTTAAAGGTTCAGATGTAAACAGCGAGCTCGGGCAACGTCCCATAGAGAGGAAATCAATGAAATGCATTCTGTTTATTGTCAGTGGCAATAAGCATATTAATAATAACTCCGATACCTGGGAGAAGTGACGGCTCAAAAATGAGGAAAAATTAAGATCAAGCGCTCATGATCATATTCATTCTCATTCACTTGTAACCTATAAGTGCTCAGTTTGAAGTACTTTGCCAAACGCAGGAAAGGAACATCCACTTAAAGGTGCAATAAAGGGTTTTACCATAGCTTGGCAGTGATTAAAAAACAATTGGAAATAATCATCGATGTATACTGGCGCTCGACAAGCCCAGAGATACGGTCGCAGCTGGGGGAGTTAATGGAATTCTACAGGCGGCGATGTGCTGAATGACTGAGTGCAATATATCCCCCTCCTTTCCCTCCGTACATTTGCATCGTACACTTATCCATCTTGGTGTCAGCTGTGGGGTTACCCAGGGTTCACGCGCTAGCTTGTTTCTCTCCTCTCCGCTCAATAAATAAATCTCTGCAGCTCTCTGTTTACGAGCTGAATATAAATTTGTTTGCAGTCGATCGCAGACCTGTGTGAAGGCATTAGAAATTGTATTTCTGTAATGGCTTTCAGCAGAGTGTGGAAGGGGGGATCTGGGGGGCGGTTGAGAAGTGTGTGTGTGTGTGTGTGAGGGGGTGGCGGGGGGGTGGTGGTATGTGTGAAGGCAGAAGTGCTTGGCTGGAGGGTTGGAACTACAAAAAAAAAATAAAAATAAAAAAATGCAAGAAACAGGTGTATATGCCTCCCTCTATGGGACTAACACACATTTTTTTTTATAGTCCAGAGAAGTCAAGCTAGCTCTCGGCCAAATTTGAAATGAATTTAGACCAAATTTTAAAGTCACTTTGTAAAGAGGCGATGGGGGATACATAGAGAGGTAGGAGTGGGGGGAATCCTCTCAGTGCCATATGTTTGATTAGCATAAACTGCGAGGGCTAGCATTGGTGAATGTACCTGCCAGCGGATCTAGGATCTAGACTCGCCTCCTGGTTGACTGTCACAATTGTATCCATTTGGAAGTAGTTGCCAAGAACAGACCCAAGATCAGCATCACCCTCAAGTGCTTGTTTAATACTGGCCCTGGCATGGCCATGCTTTAAAGCAGCAGGACAAGTGCTGGATCTGGCTGCGAAGGACCAGAGGATGTTGTCATGCCACTGCCGGCTGGCTCCCTTCAGCACTTTAACAGCTTGTGTCCCATCAACTGACAACTCCGCCAGGTCAGATGGTGGGGAATACGGAGTGGAATAGCCCGGCCTTGCCTTCTGAATGAG
Organism: Hoplias malabaricus; assembly: GCF_029633855.1. Classification (NCBI taxonomy): domain Eukaryota; kingdom Metazoa; phylum Chordata; class Actinopteri; order Characiformes; family Erythrinidae; genus Hoplias; species Hoplias malabaricus. The sequence goes on from NC_089804.1 coordinate 14,915,868, forward strand.
GTGAGATGTTGTTCATTGTTTTCCTTTTCTGCACCTGGAAAGAGACCAACCTTCATAGCTGTCCCACATTTGAACCCCTTCCAGTCGCCACCTGCCAAAAGCCATTAGTGCACTGGTAGTGCCTTGAAATAAGCCCAGTGTCTATTGGATGAGGGTGGAATGATACAAAAATGTCCTGTCCTGAGATCAGTGAGCAAAGTTATCATGCTTTTATTTTATCACAAAAAACAACAAAAGCACCGAGGCTTAGTGGGAGAATTTGACGATGTTCTCATGATGTACTTATGTTCACTGCAATCAAACTAATGCGGAAGTTCTGTACAAGAAAAGTGATGCATGACTCGGACTCATATCCTTGAGAGACTATTTGACTCAGGCTTGGACCAAGGGCCCAGTGATTTGAGCTTAGACTCACCTTGACTCCAAACCATAGAGACCAGGGCCTCGACTTGGCCTCACATCCTACGCTGTCAGAAATAAAGGTACAGTACATTACTGGCACTAAAGGTCAAAGCAGTGTAATTGTACCTTTAAAGGTACAACTGTGGTTTTAGAGTCCAGTCATTCATTCATTATCTGTAACCCTTATCCAGTTCAGGGTCGCGGTGGGTCCAGAGCCTACCTGGAATCATTGGGCGCAAGGCGGGAATACACCCTTGGGGGGGGGCGCCAGTCCTTCATAGGGCAACAGACACACACACACACACACACACACCTACGGACACTTTTGAGTCACCAATCCACCTACCAACGTGTGTTTTTTTGGACTGTGGGAGGAAACCGGAGCACCCGGAGGAAACCCACGCAGACACAGAGAGAACACACCACACTCCTCACAGACAGTCACCCGGAGGAAACCCACACAGACACAGAGAGAACACACCACACTCCTCACAGACAGTCACCCGGAGGAAACCCACGCAGACACAGAGAGAACACACCACACTCCTCACAGACAGTCACCCGGAGGAAACCCACGCAGACACAGGGAGAACACACCACACTCCTCACAGACAGTCACCCGGAGGAAACCCACGCGGACACAGAGAGAACACACCAACTCCTCACAGACAGTCAGCCAGAGCAGGAATCGAACCCATAACCTCCAGGTCCCTGGAGCTGTGTGACTGCGACACTACCTGCTGCACCACCGTGCCGCCTAAAGTCCAGTCATGCTCCTTAAATAATAATAATAATTATTATAATAATAAAAAAGAAGAAGAAGAAGAATCCATTTTATTTCAAGTGCCCAAGAACACTGTTCAAAGAGAAATAAAATAAACAGATAAACAGTGAAGTTTAAAACTATATATTAATATACAGAGTGCCCAAAGAGTCTTATAGGTGTGAAGTAAATCAGAAATATAAGAAGGAGCCAGTCCATTTACAACCTTGTATTTAAGAAGTAATCATTTAAAAGTTATACGGAAACTGGAGATTAAATCTAACAGGAGTAATGTGGTCATGAAGCTTAGTCCGTGTCATGGACCAACCTTCCTTAAAAAAATTGCAGTTCCAAACAGCATTACCTCAGTCTTGTTGCCATAAAGCTTAAGGTCATTTCTGTTCATCCAGTGTTTCACATCTTGCAAGCAGGCTGCAACAAGCTCGGGGCGAAGCTATGATAATTTAGACCATACTTATGAAAAATCTGCCCAAGTGGAAGCATATATATGGAAAAAAAAGTAAACATCCCAAAACAGAACCCTGAGGGACACCTTGTGTTATTGAAACTCGGTCAGAACATGATGCCTCAACGGTAACATAATGCTTCCTACTTGAAAGGTAGGAGCCGAACCACTTCAGTGCTGTTCCCTTAACTCCAACATGTTTCTCGAAACGTTCCAAAACTACACGATGGCATACAGTGTCAAATGCTGCTGACAAGTCTAATAAGATTAATAGTGAAGGTATCTGAAGGTACATTACTTTCTCTTCATCAGAAGGAGAGGTTCATATTTGTAATATTTCTTTATGGAACTATGTTAAATTAAAGAAGATAATTAATACAGAACCACAGTTAATATAGAATATGGTACAATGATCCGAGGTACTGAATATGTACCACTGAGGGTACCACCACAGAGAGTTTTTCTGACAGTGACTGAGACTGGACTTCAGAATGTACTTCTATTCAAACCCTAGAGACTTGTGACCCATCTTGGCCTCAAACGCTGGAACGGGGTTCACTTATTAGGAAAATCGCTGTCCGGGTCCGGATCCAGACATTGGCCTATAACTGCTAAACTGTTGAGAACTATTTAAATTTGATCTGAGTGTTATTCTGACCCGTGTAACTTTATCGTACAGGTTTCAATGTCCAGGAACCTCCACAGACCAATTATATGCTTTGTACATCACACATGTTGCTACTCAGCCAATCAAAACTGTGCATTATGATGAGTGTTGAGACTCAATAGAAAGACACACATAGGGCAGGGCTTCAGACACCACTGTTCGGGGGCCAATAAAAATAGCCTATGGGACGAGTTAAAGGTTTATTTTTTGGGACACTTTCAGGATGACAGAGTTGTTTGCAGTAAAACCCAAAACTTTATAAATAAGAAAATGTATCACCAGGTGAAATATGAGTGAGAGTTCTCATAATGGTCCACTTGGGGTCCATTTACAGATAAAGTCCGAACATTTAGCCAAAAGAGCCAATCAGCCTGCAGATTATGGATAAAAGGTTATTTTAATTGGCACATTTTTTTTCAAACATTGATTTATTTTTTAATTTTTACTTTAAATGAGAAAATAACAGTTTATTTAGAGTGTTTCTTATTACAATTCGTCCAGTTCCAAATATTGTTGTGTCTCCAGTTGTAATATGATTTGATATTCAGATGTTGTTATAACTACTCGGCTACTTCAGCGTTCAGGACATGGCGCTGATCATGATCCAAGTTACAGTCCGGGCCTTGGTCTCAGGAATTTCCTCTGACAGGACCTTAATGAATTTTGATAAAGTATAAAGCTCTAGAGATAAAGCTCTTTGATAAAGCTCTAGAGACTAGACGCCCACCTTGACCTCAAACTCTAGAGACTCAAGGCCCAACATGACTTCAAACCAGAAACTCTAGAGAAACGGGACATGAGGCTTTTGTATCGCAGCACATCAACAAAACTGAAACCCTTCACCCCAATCCACAGAGGCTCTTATTTAGATGCGTGTTTGCCTTTCCCCTTGTCAGGAGAGGACGATGAATACTGGACGATGTGAAAGGTTGGGTTTCATTTTGTGTTGAATGTTCCCCTCCAGTCGACGAGCAGCCCTCCCTCCCACCTTTCCTCCATGATCCTGTGTTCTTGAACCGGTGGATTATGCCCACGGTACTCAGCTCATATCACAGGCTAGTTTTGACCCCTTGACCCCAGCGACAGGAACAGTGTAACGATGCGGCCGGCGAGGCCACTCAGCCCCGGTTTAACCCTGCGGGCCCCGTCGGCCCTAATTATTTCTCCTCATGGGGCGTGGAGAGGGCCGGGAGTGAGACGCCGCTGACAGATGACTGTCACCACCGGCGGAAAGGTCACTGCCGTTAATGTAGTGCTGGCCTGTCGCAGATGATTGGTTAAGGCCTCGCAATCTGAGGGTCCACACCTTTCTCTTACTCCATCACATGGGGGCAGCCGTAGCAGTGGAGCCCATGGTATATGAGGCAACTATAGAGAGAGAGAGACACACAGAAGATAAGTCTCCAAAGCCATCGATGTGCCACGGCGATAGCATCAACAGCACTAAGTGATGGCAGTCATCAGGAAGCTGCTGCTTTGTTTCAGCGTGAGCTGGTGATTTCTCCTCAGGAAGATTAAGACTGATGCCACATACAACACAAAGTGAATGACTGGAGGTTCACAGCTCACATCAACAGACGCAATCATTTGTTTCCAGAGATGCAATCGTTTGATACTTTTTGTCTTTGGAAACAAATGATTTGGTGAATATTTGGGAAATATTTGGCGGTGAGAAGATTTCTTAAAGCACACATGTGTATCGTATAATTGTAATTTAAAACTGAAACGTTCTCCCACTCTCTCCTTGTTTTATTGTAACTGTGGCGGAATATTAAAACTGTATTTATTATTAAAAATAGGGCGGCACGGTGGCGCAGCAGGTAGTGTCGCAGTCACACAGCTCCAGGGGCCTGGAGGTTGTGGGTTCGATTCCCGCTCCGGGTGACTGTCTGTGAGGAGTTGGTGTGTTCTCCCCGTGTCCGCGTGGGTTTCCTCCGGGTGCTCCGGTTTCCTCCCACAGTCCAAAAAAAACACACGTTGCAGGTGGATTGGCGACTCGAAAGTGTCCGTAGGTGTGAGTGTGTGTGTGTGTGTGTTGCCCTGTGAAGGACTGGCGCACCCTCCAGGGTGTATTCCCGCCTTGCGCCCGATGATTCCAGGTAGGCTCTGGACCCCCCGCGACCCTAAATTGGATAAGCAGTTACAGATAATGGATATTATTAAAAATGAAGCATTAAAAATGTCATTTTATTCAACCAAAAAATAGCCTGAAAGAATCAGTTTGAAATGGAAGGCGAGAAGAATTGATCCATCACAGCGTTCATTACGAGTTCCTTTGAGGAATAAGTGCTAGAAAAGCATGGGATCTTTGTTCTGCTCTTGGGGATAATAAATGATCCAAAAATGATATAAAGAAGGTCATTTCAATGTTAGCGGTCGTGAACATAACTTATTAATAATTGTGTGTGTGTGTGTGTTTAAATAAAATGACAATTGTAATTTTTACTATGACAGAACCATTACCAAATGACTGGGAGAATGTTTGAATTTTAAATACTGTTATACATTACACAAAACTGTTTTAATATTCTGTTTTACAACTTGTAGATGTGTCCGTGTGGGTTTCCTCCGGGTGACTGTCTGTGAGGAGTGTGGTGTGTTCTCCCTGTGTCCGTGTGGGTTTCCTCCGGGTGACTGTCTGTGAGGAGTGTGGTGTGTTCTCTCTGTGTCTGCGTGGGTTTCTTCTGGGTGCTCCGGTTTCCTCCCACAGTCCAAAAACACACGTTGGTAGGTGGATTGGTGACTCAAAAGTGTCCGTAGGTGTGAGTGACTGTGTGTGTGTGTGTGTGTTGCCCTGTGAAGGACTGGCGCCCCCTCCAGGGTGTAATCCTACCTTGTGCCCAATGATTCCAGGTAGGCTCTGGACCCATCGCGACCTTGAACTGGATAAGGGTTACAGATAATGAATGAATGAATGAACTTGTAGATGTAAAGTCAGAGAGAGTAGCTCATCTGTTGCTGCATGATGTGTGTTGGTTGTCCTCTTGTCCTCAGCCTGACATTTGTGGTGGAAGGAGGGTTTAAAAACTTCAGCAGCACTTCTGTGTCTGATTCACTTGTACCAGGGCAACACACACAAACACACCACCACCACCACGTCAGTGTCACTGCAGCACTGAGAACGATCCATTACCCAAAGTATGCAGAGCAATAGATGGACTACAGTCAGGCAGTGTTAAATGCACCCCACCCCATCTACAAACACAATTAGTAAACAGAGAGCATATATTAGCATATATACACACCCCATTGATTCCTACAGTTACAGTTTCCCTGAGGATCACAGCTTGCTGATACAGAAACGTCTCCAGGGTGTTGTGTGGGGAGACTCTTGCAAGAATACGAAATGCTCGGAGTCCTCACTTCCTGCTCGAGCTCAGCAGGCTGTAGCCCAAACACAGTGACAACGGGCCATCCGTCATATCAGCACACTCGGCTCAGAGCTTCCAGCTCCTTACTGCGGGACATTAGCGAGGTTAAACATGCGCCGGGAAGCAAGGCTCTTGTCGTCTTCCTGCCATATGCCTCCTCTGCTTATTCGAGAGCGAAGGTGGAATTGTTTCCGTCCACAACAGCGTCTTTAATTCACTGTGTCTGCGAGGAGCGCATACAGACGAGGGGTGGTAGTTAATCGGGTGCATGGGGCTTATTTACCGATCATGAGGAGATGTGTACTTTCAGTGTGTTCTACACTCTCAGCAAACAGGTGTCTATATAAAGAACCGGAACACGTTCCACGACTTGGAGCAACACTTTTTATTTAATATAAAATAAACTATGTTCCACAAAGGATTCCTTGAGCAACGCCATGGAAGTACAACTCTAAATCCGCAAGGAACATTTTCCCCAAATGCGAATTACAGTGTTAAGAACCTTCACAGTGTGTATAGGTTCTTCACCAACTAGAACCTTCATAAGTCATTGCTAGAAGTGGTTCTCCAAGGAAGCATCCATTCAGGGAACGTTCTAATGGGTCAACCTACTTTTCCGAAGAATCCCTGCTTGGAATGTTTGGGACCAGAGCTCCTGTCCACAGCCTCTCCTGGGAAACCCTGGACCTTTTGTAAGGGTGGGAGGTATTGATCATATGAAGGATGCTCAGTGGGGATTGATGGATGTGCTGCAGGAGAGTAAATGTTATTGGAGCCCCGGTTGCAGTAATGGTGGGCTATAACAGGTGAGACCTCTCGCTCGGGCCGCAGTCATCAGTGCAGCTCCTAGTTCATCATCAGCAATCACCTTTAACTGGAGCGCGCTTAAAAAGGCATTGATCTTTATAAAGCGGAGCTGTAATATGACAGTAACAGTTGTACGTGATGCAGGGAGTCAAATTGTGGGGATTGATGAGCGCTCGCAGGTGAGTTATGAGCCCCTCCAACCTGACGCCACGCTCCACACCAGCGAGCAGACAAATAAATACAACCCATAAAGGTGACACAGGGAATTGATACTTAACAGTCGCCCTGAGCAACAAGCGCCACAGGCCGAGAGAGAGAGACAGAGAGAGAGAGAGAGGGAGAGAGACAGAGAGAGAGAGAGGGAGAGAGAGACAGAGAGAGAGAGAGAGAGAGACAGAGAGAGAGAAAAAGAGAGAGAGAGAACTTATAAAAAGAAAGAAGGAAAGGGAAAAATAAGGAAAACAGGAAAAGAATGAGAATGAAAAAAGATTGAAGGGAGGAAGGAAACATAAAGGAAGGTAAAAATAAAGAGGGAAGGAACAAAAAGAAAAGAAAGCAAGAAACACAGAAAAGACAAAATGATGCAAGAGAAAAAAGGTAAAAAAGATTATGTCTCTGGACACGCAAAATCCTAGAACGGTTCTCTGGACACAGAAAGAAAGAAGTGTTTTAGAACGGTTCTCTGGATACAGAAAGACAGAAGTGTCCTAGAATGGTTCTCTAGACACAGACAGAAGTGTCCTAGAACGGTTCTCTGGACACATAAAGACAGAAGTGTCTTAGAACGGTTCTCTGAACACAGAAAGACAGAAGTGTCCTAGAAAGGTTCTCTGGCTAAAAAGAAAGACAGAAGTGTCCTAGAACGGTTCTCTGGACACAGAAAGACAGAAGTGTCCTAGAACGGTTCTCTGGATACAGAAAGACAGTAGTGTCTTAGAACGGTTCTCTGAATACAGAAAGACAGAAGTGTCCTAGAACGGTTCTCTGGCTAAAATGAAAGAGAGAAGTGTCCTAGAATGGTTCTCTAGACACAGACAGAAGTGTCCTAGAACGGTTCTCTGGACACATAAAGACAGAAGTGTCTTAGAACGGTTCTCTGAACACAGAAAGACAGAAGTGTCCTAGAACGGTTCTCTGGCTAAAATGAAAGAGAGAAGTGTCTTAGAACGGTTCTCTGGATACAGAAAGACAGAAGTGTCCTAGAACGGTTCTCTGGACACAAAAAGACAGAAGTGTCTTAGAACGGTTCTCTGAACACAGAAAGACAGAAGTGTCCTAGAACGGATCTCTGGATACAGAAAGACAGAAGTGTCCTAGAACAGTTCTCTGGATACAGAAAGACAGAAGTGTCTTAGAACGGTTCTCTGGATACAGAAAGACAGAAGTGTCTTAGAACGGTTCTCTGGACACAGAAAGACAGAAGTGTTTTAGAACGGTTCTCTGGACACAGAAAGACAGAAGTGTCTTAGAACGGTTCTCTGGACACAGAAAGACAGAAGTGTCCTAGAAAGGTTTCTGGCTAAAAAGAAAGACAGAAGTGTCCTAGAACGGTTCTCTGGATACAGAAAGACAGAAGTGTCTTAGAACGGTTAACTGGACACAGAAAGACAGAAGTGTCCTAGAACGGTTCTCTGGATACAGAAAGACAGAAGTGTCCTAGAATGGTTCTCTAGACACAGACAGAAGTGTCCTAGAACGGTTCTCTGGACACATAAAGACAGAAGTGTCTTAGAACGGGTCTCTGAACACAGAAAGACAGAAGTGTCCTAGAACGGTTCTCTGGCTAAAATGAAAGACAGAAGTGTCTTAGAACGGTTCTCTGGACACAGAAAGACAGAAGTGTCTTAGAACGGTTCTCTGGATACAGAAAGACAGAAGTGTCCTAGAATGGTTCTCTGGACACAAAAAGACAGAAGTGTCTTAGAACAGTTCTCTGAACACAGAAAGACAGAAGTGTCCTAGAACGGATCTCTGGATACAGAAAGACAGAAGTGTCCTAGAACGGTTCTCTGGACACAGAAAGACAGAAGTGTCCTAGAATGGTTCTCTGGACACAGAAAGACAGAAGTGTCCTAGAATGGTTCTCTGGACACAGAAAGACAGAAGTGTCTTACAATGGTTCTCTGGACACAGAAAGACAGAAGTGTCTTAGAACGGTTCTCTGGATACAGAAAGACAGAAGTGTCTTAGAACGGTTCTCTGGACACAGAAAGAAGTGTCCTAGAACGGTTCTCTGGACACATAAAGACAGAAGTGTCTTAGAACGGTTCTCTGAACACAGAAAGACAGAAGTGTCCTAGAACGGTTCTCTGAACACAGAAAGACAGAAGTGTCCTAGAAAGGTTCTCTGGCTAAAAAGAAAGACAGAAGTGTCCTAGAACGGTTCTCTGGATACAGAAAGACAGAAGTGTCTTAGAACGGTTAACTGGACACAGAAAGACAGAAGTGTCCTAGAACGGTTCTCTGGATACAGAAAGACAGAAGTGTCCTAGAATGGTTCTCTAGACACAGACAGACGTGTCCTAGAACGGTTCTCTGGACACATAAAGACAGAAGTGTCTTAGAACGGTGTGTTCTCTCTGAACACAGAAAGATAGAAGTGTCCTAGAACGGTTCTCTGGCTAAAATGAAAGACAGAAGTGTCTTAGAACGGTTCTCTGGACACAGAAAGACAGAAGTGTCTTAGAACGGTTCTCTGGATACAGAAAGACAGAAGTGTCCTAGAATGGTTCTCTGGACACAAAAAGACAGAAGTGTCCTAGAACGGATCTCTGGATACAGAAAGACAGAAGTGTCCTAGAACGGTTCTCTGGATACAGAAAGACAGAAGTGTCTTAGAACGGTTCTCTGGATACAGAGAGACAGAAGTGTCTTAGAACGGTTCTCTGGACACAGAGAGACAGAAGTGTCTTAGAACGGTTCTCTGGACACAGAAAGACAGAAGTGTCTTAGAACGGTTCTCTGGACACAGAAAGACAGAAGTGTCTTAGAATGGTTCTCTGGACACAGAAAGACAGAAGTGTCTTAGAACGGTTCTCTGGATACAGAAAGACAGAAGTGTCTTAGAACGGTTCTCTGGATACAGAAAGACAGAAGTGTCTTAGAACGGTTCTCTGGACACAGAAAGACAGAAGTGTCTTAGAACGGTTCTCTGGACACAGAAAGAAAGAAGTGTCTTAGAACGGTTCTCTGGACACAAAAAGACAGAAGTGTCTTAGAACGGTTCTCTGAACACAGAAAGACAGAAGTGTCCTAGAACGGATCTCTGGATACAGAAAGACAGAAGTGTCCTAGAACGGTTCTCTGGCTAAAATGAAAGACAGAAGTGTCCTAGAACGGTTCTCTGGACACAGAAAGACAGAAGTGTCTTAGAACGGTTCTCTGAACACAGAAAGACAGAAGTGCCCTAAAAAGGTTCTCTGGCTAAAAAGAAAGACAGAAGTGTCCTAGAACGGTTCTCTGGATACAGAAAGACAGAAGT